>NC_041405.2:4633884-4933884 GCF_900747795.2 Erpetoichthys calabaricus | reverse complement strand
TATTGCAGCAGTACTGTCCTTACTTTTCTTTCTCCAAATACCCAATCGCCACACAATCAGCTCAGTAATAGACGTTAAGCCATCTGTAAGCTTAGAACTCTGATTCTTCAAAACTTTTAAGGAACATTGAAATATCTTCGTTGTACTTGTTTAATTATTCTATCCATCTATCCTTCTAGTGTCACGCCAGCCCCAGCAAGCATACAGCGCGAAACAGGAACAACAGGGCGCCAGCTCCTTGCTTGCGCTGCAACACTGTGTCCTCACGTTTAATTATTAAAAATATAGATTTAAATGATGCTAACGTTTTATCTGTATAAAGTAATAAACATTTTGTTGCATTTCAACTTAAAAATGATATCGTCATCATATGTAAATATGCGCTTTATAAAGTGGCGCAAGTTGTGCAATATTATATCTATCGCAAGTTTACAATGAGGTAATTGTACTTATAAGTACTAACAGTTCTACAAGGCGCACTTGATGGACTGATTGAGTGTGCTTAGAGTTCTTGGGATGAACCTGTTTCTGAACCGCGAGGTCCGTACAGGAAAGGCTCTGAAGCGTTTGCCATATGAGAGCAGTTCAAATAGACAGCATGGCTGAGGTAGCGTGTGCTTGAAGCTGTATACCGATAATTCTCTTTACGACAGCTGCTGTAGAGCTGTGATTCCACACTCAGATACAGTGGGATAAATACTTGAGAGGAACAATGCTAAAGCAGCGATGGTATTTGGAATAGTTTGGCCATTCCGTGGACCATTATATTGTTACAGGCTAATTACAATCAGATGCCTTAAACTAATAAACAACATGCTGTTAATTTCAGTGCATTTATAAAGCCACGTCAGGGATGTGGATCTAAAAAGAAAGGAAAACCACAATGGAACAAAAGCACTGGGTACTGCCAATTTGCAAAACCGAGCGGAGAACTTGCATACACCAAAGATTTAGCTGGTGTGAAAATGTGCGTAGCTTTATGCCAAATTTAGGTTTTATACATCGCGATTTGAACATTTTTGTACGTACGCATCGTTTATACAGTACATGAGGCCCCTAGTCTCACTTTGACATTACAAGAGTCTTTTCCTGTTGATCAATGCCAAAAAAAGCCAAATTAAATCCATTAAGATTCGATGTTGTATAATGATAAATGTGAATGCTTTTCATAGGCACTGTATATTATATATATATATATATATATATATATATTATATACACACACACACACGGTTTGGCTAATGCTTAAGAGAAAAGACAACACAGGCTTTCAAATACCATGACTTTTTACGACTTTTCCAGCACAAGCCCGACCCGAGCTCTCATTAGCGCTAGTGCCACTGCTCTTGAACAGCTCGCCGGTGCAGCAGTCAGATGTGATGACAGCCTCCCAAAGGGTCCAAATAACTCTGAGCAGAGCTACTGCTTTTCTTGCTCTCCCTCAGTTCACAAAGCAGACTCACCCATAGTGAAGAAGTCAAACGTCTTCATACAGTAAAGGCGCCCAAGTCATATGTTTATTTCATTCGTTTTGTTGAATTAAAATATTTATTGTCAGCATTTCCCCCCCCCCCCCCAAACACTTCTAGTCAAACAAGCACTTTCCTGCCATGTCGACTGCTTGATAAATCACAGATACATACAACACAATTCACCTCTCAATGCTAACTCAGCACTAATAAATCAACATGCAGTCTAACGGCTACTACTGTAGACAGACAGATTAGATGGATAGACAGACTGACAGAACAATTTGTCCCAAGGGGGGGAATTTGGCTTTTTACAGAAGTTCTTTAAATAGATAAATAGGTAGATAAGTAAATAAATAAAAATACACACAGACTTTGATCCAAGCACACACCGGAATGTCTATGGCCTACGTGTTTGAACACAAAACACAACGTAAGGTGATATTAATGTGTGAGGTCATTAAACAGTAAAATAAAGGGCATGTTTTGCTGTTATCTCCTGATATGCAATCATTGCAATTCACTTTAACATCTTCCATCATTTTCGAGTACCATTTAAATTGTGGATTTTCAAGCTTGATTTTTGGCTTGCTACTTTTTCACGATTTTCCAGAACCTGGAAACAAGGGTTTTGAATTTTAAAAGTCCGCCAATTAAAACAAATGCAGAAGAAGTCTGTCTGCTCCACAAACTGTATTATGAGCTTACAAATGACAGAAAAAATGACTGCAATGACCCCTGCGGTTAAAAGGCAGGATTGGCACATATTCATCTCCAGGAGCACCACTTCATATCCTACAGCACACATTGGCAAGGTAATGCCCCCCCCCCCCCCCCAAACTCCCACCCTATTCCCCGACTTACCAAAGAGCACACACATGGGACCGTTGGTGTGCAGTCCTCTCCTTTACAGCGCAAATGCAAAGTGAAACATCAATGGAAAGAACATGAAATGGGGTTTGAAACTTTCCTTATTTAATAAAGATTTGACAGACTGAACAATATATGACAATTATTTAAAAACTGATGCCACCCCCCCCCCCCACCCCAAAATCCCACAAACACATAAAAACTACAACAGACCTTTCCATCTCTCAATGATAGAGCCACACTGAAACAGAAAGAACTCTTAATTGTTTGGCTAAGAACAAAATTGTTAGTTTAGTCAAAAAATATTATTTTTGGATGCTTATAAAAATAGTTATATATACAATAAAAGGAAACATTCAACACCTTAAATAACATCCTCAAGTTTGTATTATTAACTTTTTTTTTTTTTTTTTTAAATAAATCAATGTCGCCCAGTATGCTTGTTTTTCTAAAATTGTCCAGTAGCCTCCCTTAAGCCCCGCCCCCTAAGACTGGTATGCTAACTTGGCCAGTTGTGCCAGCTGACCCATCCTACTCCGAAATCATCAAAAAAAAAAAAAAAAATGTACCGACATGCTGGCTGCTAAACAAACCGTGCCTCCTCCAAACTGCAGGTGCCCCAATGACTCCCAAACTCAATATCCTTTCCTACTTTGTTTTAAACAATTTAAAAAAATCACACACACGCAATCACGCACACTGGACAGCACAGTCCTCGGCCCCAGCTGGACTCCCTTTAGCAAAAAGTGCGACAGCAAGAGTAATGGAAAAACATACAGCACTTATGGAAAGAGCAAAATAAGAGACACTGGTGGACCCTATGAACAAGGATAGAGAAGTAAAGGAGTAGCCGTCCGCTTAAATCCAGCCCCCATCGTTATCGTAACCCCACCAATAATATCATCCCTCCTCCAGGCTGTACCTGCTGTCTTCCTTGTTGGGGCCTCTGATCCCAGGCAGGAAAGGTTACCAAAAGTCAAGCCTTTTGTAAGAACTACACTGGGGGGGGGGTTCATTTAATTTTATTTACTTTTTATAGTTACAACCCACCCCAGCCCACCTCACTCCATTCCACTGCCATCCCCAACTCCACATGATGCCCTACTTCTAGCGCCTTAAGTCACACGCCATCTCTTTCCAGCCAGCTCTCCAGTTCACTAAGCTTGGAGCAGAGGAGGGTGTCCAGTTCTTCTGAGGTCAGGGACCGGGTGGTCTGCTGGACGGCATTACTCCGCCGTGTTCTGGCACCACCTCCTTTCTTGGAATTTGTGGTTACATTTAGAGTCCGCTTCTGCTTCCTAGGTGCACCCAGGTCTGGGAACTCTAGGATTCGCTTCATCCGCCGCTGGCCAACCAGACAAACTGAACCGTTCCGGCTGTTGACCGGTTCTTCAAATATCGTCTCCAGGCGGCTGTGGGATGGAGAGGTACACGTCAGGCAGCAGAAGGGAATCAAATGATACAAACCCATTTGTCCATTTCCAGGATCTCTTCAATGGACCAAATGGGAATTGTCCTGGGCAGTAGGTCTACATGTCAAGACCAACCTGCTCAGCCCACTAGCACCAGTTAGGATGGGGTGGGGTTCAAGACATGCAACTCAAAATAAGATGCAGAGCAGTCGCATAACGGCAGGTGGACACTCACCCTTCTGGAGGCATTCGAAAATTCTTGTTTGTGTAAATTTCTTCCAGGCTGAATTTTTTCTTGTTTAACCTGTAGAGGTAAGCACACAGATCATGAAGCTGCTCATTCATATAAGCAGCAAGACACAACCGCTCCAAATCCTTTCAAACTTAAAATCCCAAAGTCTTTAATACGCCACTTTCATGTTTTCCTTGATAATTTAGAACTTTGTCACCATCTCTTCAATATTCAGTCAATACATGCATGACTTTCCCACCATCAATCCCACCTTGTACAAAAAAGGGCAGTTCATACAAAACTCTCTCCCACCGCACCTGAATTAAACAAATTCCTTTTTTTATTAATTTTTAACACTTTGTGTACTTGATAACTGACATTAGATATTTAAGGCTGATTTCCCCCAGGGGCATTTTCTAAATTTCTAGAATGGTGCTTTGTACATTATAGCAGGATCTTTTACCCAGGCTGGATGAAGCAAAGCATAGCCTCCCTTGGTGACATGTTTGACGAGTCTGGGCTCCTCACATTTGAAGCCTTAAAACTTACAGAATGCTCTTCTTCTACTTCATTTGCTTCTTTATGTGCAATTCAGAAAAACACATGGAGTCCCAAATATGTCTTCTTTTCCCTCAAACATCCACTTCCTAGCGCTTTTCAGATGTTTTCATCCTGTATAAAGCTATGCTATGCTCTTCTTCCCATTCAGTGCTAAATGAAGCTTCTTACAAACCTTTGCTCTTAACTCCATGTAGTTATGCGATACACCAGAAGATATATTGTCATTCTGGATAGCCTTAGATTCTAGAAATCCAAACAATCGGCATACTTGGTATGAAGCTGTCCAGATGTAACATCATTCCCATAAATGGTACCTCATGTGTCTTTGCTCTGACCACATCTGTTCTTTCTGCACCCCCCCAAATGTTTTAGGAACTTTTTTCTTCACATGTTAAGGGAATATTTGCAAGTTTCCCCATTTCTGGTTGTCCATATTCTCGTCTTTGTTTATATTGTGACTTCTGACATTCGGTTATCTCCTCACCTCTTTCTTGTTTCAAATATACCATCTTGCTGGCTAGTCACAGGAACAATTGCAGCAGAATTAATCCTAGCCTACCTGCCCCTTTCTGTAATTTCATGGAAATTATCATCCATCCATCCATCCATCCATTTTCCAACCCGCTGAATCCGAACACAGGGTCACGGGGGTCTGCTGGAGCCAATCCCAGACAACACAGGGCACAAGGCAGGAACCAATCCCGGGCAGGGTGCCAACCCACCGCAGGGAAATTATCATCTTTATACAAACTTACTCTTCTTGAAAACTCAGTAGCTAAAATCAATCATGCTTCTGTTTCAATACCTGATCATTTATTATTAGCATCCAAACCTGGATTCTGTATAAGGAGGGTTCATACTACCAACATCCTTTCCTATTCAGTGATACCTTGTTTAACAAAGAAGATGCCTTCCAGGATTTGTGTGTTATAAAAAAGTGTCATTAGTAACTGAGGTAGATTTAACATAGACGGAGTACGGATACATATTGTAACAACAATGGAGGGGTGGGGTTGGGGGTGATGAGTGTAGTTGCTTGGTTGGGTGTAGCACAGCTGCCATCTATGGTCTCTCGTGTCCTTGTTGGCTGCCATGCAATATGCTCTCATCTGCCTTGTTCACTGCCCAGATATTTCACGCCGACGGCTGCTCTTCAGATATTTAGGCACAGAGGCAACACCATCTGCCTCACTTCCCTCAACTCTTTGAGATGACCCTTAAGAAGATTCACCATTGATTGGCCACACCAGATTACAAAGACCTTAAGAGCAGAGAAGCATTTTGAAGTGTTTACCAGTGAGTACTATTCTAAGCTCTGCACTGTCTCTTTCATGAATAGGTGGCTAACCCAAAAGATTCTGCTACATGGTTTCTACCCTCGAAGTTGCACTTTAGTCTCTAAAAAGATTACTTTAACATAATAAGTAAATTACATTTATTACTTTACTAGCAGTAGTCCCTGACATTGCCCAGGTAAATCATTTTAAGGTTTGGTCCTTTTGTCTGGATTCAAGCTGCTCTGGTGTTTTACTTGGTCTGAGCCATCAAGTGGAACTGTCTTTAAACTCAATATAGTAAAAATGGAGAGAAACAAACAAAAAAAACAAAACACAATAAGAAAAAGGTGCCCACAGGGTCAAAATGTCCAGTTCCAAAGTACTCTATGGTTTCCTCCTATCAATGCATGTGTGCATTATTTTGTTGAGACTGGACCCAGGATCTGGAATTTCATGAAGACCAAATATATACACCCACATTGAGCTTTATATACAAGACAAAAAAAAATACTAGCCAAAGTTACTCGTGTTGCCCAGGTGTAAAAAAAAACAAAAAAAAAACAAAAAAAAAAAACAGCTCTCTTATGGAAATTCAGCACACACAACACAACACACAACAAATGATGAGACATAAAGATGTACTCTATTCGAATGGGATTAGTTTCATATCAAGAGGAGGGGTAAAATAATTATTACTGGGGGGGACCTTCATTGCCCGTTCACATCTCAGTAAAGATTGAGAAATTTCTCTATTATAAAAAAAAAATCTTGGGAGGGAGACAAGGGAAACGAGACGTGATCTTCTCGGAAGGCACTTTGACGTCACGAGAGACAAGGCAGTGAGACTAAAGGACAGCTGCTGTACAGGCTTTTAAATGAAAGATGTGTAGTGCGGCAAGCAGATCATGCAACATGGCACTTGCACCACTTGGGGGGGAACAACTCATTCACTACAGCTTTATTACTGGCAAATATCAAGAAATAAAAAATGAATGAAATTAAACTAACAATCTCTTTAAATTGTACCTGGATAACCAAACCCGGGGGTTGGCAAGAAAAGCCCCCTAGACTCATATTTATATATATATGTATTTATATATATATATATATATGTATTTATATATATATATATATATATATATATGTATTATATATATATATATATATATACACACACACACACACACACACACACACACATACATACACTAGAGTGGTTCCTTTCAATTACCTGACATCTCTACATTTCAATTTCAAAAGTTGGGCTTTTTACAGCACGGCTATAGCTTTCACAGCTAGTGTTCTATAAAAACTCTGTAAAAAAAAATGACCCCTGGTAAAACTAGTGTTGTCTGAATCAACACATTAGTATAATTCCATTATCTGAGCAATTGAGACAGGCCTAAAGTTACTTTACCCTCTCCTAATGTAAAAATAATCCAGCGAGGTAATGAAATTGTTATCCAAATTAGCTGAGAGGAAAAACACTGTACCTGTGGTCTTAGACAGGTTCCTGCTTGGGCCAATAGAAATGTTTGTGTGCATTGATGATGATGATCTCCTCCCATCAGACCCAGCAGACTCCTGCTGCCTGATAGCACTGACGTGGGGACTACAATTTTTGATTTTGGGGCTGCCCCCTCCCAGATTTACCATGTGACTTATATATCTAGTTGGAGCAAAAGCAACACACATGAAAACCAATTCAGCCGTTTTTGTATGATTAGCACACAAACAGATAAGTAACTTACGATTTTATCTATATAGATGAACAACTATGGTAAGCCTGAAATAATTAAGCACTCGCGCATAAAAACTTTGCGCTCTACAGGCCACACAATATCAACCATGAATGACAACTGTTCTTTGTGAGAAGGCTGCAAAAGGACTTTCATAATCCTCTAGCATTTCATGCAGACTTCGTTATAAAGGAGCTTTGTTCTCACAGAATTCATTAATCGAGGTATTACTGAGCAAGTTGTTTCTTCCCTACTTTTTATTTTTATTCTTCAATGTCATTTTTGTGGGGTTTGGTTTAGGGGATCAGTGTCATCAGGTTCCCCCAGTCTATATGAGAAATGTATTTATTTTAGTTGTATTTGTTGTATCAAATTTTCAATACGCCTTTCTTATATAATGTTTTATAAACATATGAAAGGTGGTGACCTGTTGCATGTTGGTCAGACATGCATTAAAGAATTTCACTGTACTCTGTACATGTGACAATATGTTATAATAGCTGACTGTTACAATACCTGACTGTTTTGGGGAGGCCCATAGGTGTCAGATTGGTTGGTGTCTTCGGGGGTGTCTTCCTAATTCGAATTCGGGAAACTCTGCCTCTCGTACCTTCGCTTGTACAGTCCACCTGCAAGATGACCCAAGAAGATAAGCTCAACCAACCAACCCTACACCCTTCTCTTTAATGGTTATTCCTCACGTGTGGCCATGTCCGTCTGTCAGGCTGCACCTCTTATTTGAGATTCAAGGCTGGCAAGACTTACCTTGATGTCCGAGTCCAACAATGGAAATTCCCCCTTTTCCCCCTCGTCTTCCTCCTCTACTGGGGTGGTTGTGATTTCTTTCCTGCTTTGGCAAAATCCCACATTTTCCCTTGAGCTTGACAACTCTGCAAGCTGTGTTTGTGGACTGAAAAAGTTCAGAGAAACAAAGAATGGTCAGTATGGAATTTGGCAGTGAGAGACAGAAACATAAGGGACCACTTCCCATCTTCACACAGACAGACAGACAGACAGACAGACAGACAGACAGACAGACAGACAGACAGAAATACATGGAAAAAAATGGACAAACTAAAGGTGTTCAGGACGGTACCTGCAGTGGGTAACAGGTGACTGGTGACCTCCTGGGACACACGGAGAAGAACTGGAACAGAGGAAGTTGGGGGAGGTGGAAGAAGTAGGTGGTAGACAAGGGGGCAGGGAAATGTCATCTTCCTCGCCATCAGGGCTATGGCGACGGGACAAAAATGCCAGGGGACTGGAGAGGAAACAAGAGGCCAGTGTAGAGAGCGGTGAGGTGGAATGGCGGGTTGCAGGTCCCTGGTTACATCCCGGGAAAACTTCTTTCCGCAGACACAAGGGGGCAACCTCTCTTTCCACCTCCAAACTACAGACAGTGTGCCTCCGCAGTCGAGGGCACTTGGAAGCATCTTGGAGCAACTGGGGGACAACCTTGACAAGAGGAGGGCCAGCAAGCACAGCCAACAGAGACTCGGGAGAGCAGGAAGGAAAATCAGGACAGGAGTAGCTGCGGATAAGGGTTGGGGCTTTTCTAGAACTGGTAATAGCGGTCTCCACTTTACTAGAGCTTGACATGCCTGCCTGTTGAAGGAATAAATGTCTCTCCTCCCCTCCAGGGCTGACCCGTGACCTCAGTTGCATTCTGGGAGATGGCACTGAATGGAAAACAGTACCCTCCACATCCTCATCATCAGGGGTATTCTGGACTCTCTGAGCTGATTCGCTGATTCCAGACCTCAGCTTAAAACCACTCCCTTTACCCCACTCTTGCTTTGGAGATGGCGTGGCTCTGCGGAGCCTGTGCTGTAGGCCAGGCTTCTCTGCTTCAGACAGAGCAGTAACAGCCAGAGAAGTAAGCTCTCCTTGTGGACCGAGGGCTTCTCTTGAACGCGCAAGCCGAATTGGGCTTCTGAGAAGCTCAGAAAACAGTCCAGCTCCACTTTGTGATTCATCCTCCTTGGGACAGTACACATGTAGGCTGCTGAGTGTAGTTCCAGAATGACAGGAGGGCCTCCACTTCGTCTCATCACACTGTGATCTAAAGTGCAAAGGAGGGCTTTTCTCCAGTTCCTTGCCACACTGTTCTCCTAGAGTTAGAGATCTTCTGGTGAATCTTGCAGGAGGCGATCCTGATGTTCCCACACTAGCTGCCTTTAGGCAGACATCAACCTTTGCCGACTTCTGAAAGCTTTCAACATCCACAGTCGAGGTGGTTACTTTTAAACGGTGTAACATAACTTCCACACGAGGAGAACTAGACTCTGCTTTACCTGACAGGTCAAAGGTATTTAAAGACGACAAATGTTTTATTACAGGTGGTTTTGACACCGTTTTGTGCTCTGAAAATGCATTAACAAGCGCACCAGATCTTAACAATTTAAAGTCAAGCAAGCTACCCTCCTTTCTGGGGCTTCCTGGGAGCTCAGAAGAAAGTCTAGCTTCACTGTGCAAATCAATGTCTCTATGATGGCACAAGGTCTCTGATGCACACTGTGTACCACTGGGTGAAGTTAAGGAACTTCTTACATTTGGTGACCTAAAGCATAAAGACGTCCTATTTTCTGGATCCACGTTGTTTTGTCTCAACAGCGTGAGGGATCTTCGAGTAACTCTAGGAGGGCTTACTGAAGGTGCAGATGTTCCTGAACTTCCTTCTTCACCAGTTTCTCTAGAGGATGAATCAATCTCTGCTGGCTCCAGAATATGCTTCCCTTTCACAATCTGGTCAAGACTGTCTTCCTTCAAAGGAGAGCTAACTCCCGATCTATCAGACTGCGTGGAACAGGCCGTAGGAGAAAGGAGTCTTACCACTTGAGGCTTCAAAGCCTTCCCTTCAGAAGTTACTTTAATAAGTGCTCCAGACCTCAACAACTTAAAGTCCAAGCTGACAGCCTTTCTGGGGCTTCTACGAAGTTCAGAAGAGTGTCCGTCAGCACCGTGCAATTTGGCCTTCCTTTGAGGGCATACAGATCCCATTACAGACTGCAAATTCCCAGGAGAACTTACAGAAGGCTGTTCAGGAGAGACGCTCCGTTCAGGGAAATCCTGTGGTGAGCTGCAATGTCCAGAAGAGCTTTTCCTCATTTCCATTTTATCCTCTCTACCTGGAGGGATAAAACTTTGTGCGGATATAGCAGAGGGAGACTGAGCTGCCAATCTTCCAGGCAATCCCAAGTCCCCCAAATTTTTCTGCTCACCACTTTGTGCAGAGGCCAGATCAGTCTCGGGCAATCTCTGAATACTTTGTTCACCAATAATCTGGGGGGTGGTGGTCGTGTCCAAATGGTGGAACACATGTTCCACTTTAGAAGGACTATCCCCTGCTTTAGTGGGCTCAATTGAAAAGGCTACAGGAGACAAATGTAATGCTGCAGACGGTTTTAACCTCTTCTTTTCAGAAGAGGTTTTGATAAGTGCTCCAGATCTCAGGGACTTAAAGTCCAGGAAATGTTCCATCTTCTGGGGGCTTCTGCAAAACTCATAAGATGCTCTAGCTCTGTTGTGCAATTGACTGACCCCATGAAGGTATGCAGCTCCCACTACACGCTTTGGGCTTCCAGGGAAAGTAACAGAAGAGACCCTCCAGTTTGTCACATTGTGGAGTGATCTTAAGCGCAGAGAAGTTCTTCTGGTGGATCTAACAGGAGGAGAGAGATCTGTACAACTCCTAGAAGTTTTAGGTGTTCCCAAAATCTTTTCCTCGCAAGCTTCTCTGGAAGATGGGTCAATCTGTGCAGGCTTCTGAACACCTTCTTCTTCTGCAATGTGGATGGTGACTTCTACATGATGTGAACTTTCTCCTTCTGCATCAGTTTGTGTGCTAAATGCAGTGGAGGACAGATTTCTTACCACTGGTGGTTTCAACATCTTTTGTTCAGGAGATACTCTGATAAGTGTTCCAGATCTAAGGGACTTAAAATCAGACAAAATATCCACCTTTCTGGGGCTTCGTCTTACACTTGTATGTAGCTGTCCCAGTTTTTGCGAATTCTGAACTGATCTGTGATACTTCAATGCCAGTAAGGACCCTGGTGTCTTGTTCCTCGGGCTCTCACAACACCTGCAGACAATTTTACGAGTTTTCAATCTTCTTAAAGAGGATCTGGAAGCTTTCACACTACCCAAGGACACGCCGCTCAAAGTGCATGATTGGTTTCTCTTACACAGTTTCCCATATCTGCCCGATAGTCTTTGCTTTGAATCAAGAAGTGTCTTCTGTCTTGGGGAACCATCCTCAGAGTGCAGCTTGGCTGGGGAAAGTGCATTTTTCCTCCCAGAAGAATGAGGTCTCCTTGTCTCCTTCGAGATGGTGCTACTACGAGTGATGATTGGAGACTCCTTGTGGGTCCCATGTACCACCGGCATGTCTGAGAAGTCCTCACAAGATCTAGGTTCCTGATGATCCATGGTACTACGCAGTGGGGTCCTACACACCATTTTAATATAGTCAGACTTCATTGTGACTGGTAAGTCTGACTCTTTATCTTGCAAGTTGCTGCAGTTCTCTCTCCCTCGGGTTTTTGGGGTTTCTGACCCTTCGATGTCCGTTACTAACTGAAAGCTTCTTCTAGATACTGACAGTTCTGCTTGCATCCTACTCTTCTTCTCGTCATGGCATTGTTTTGTTGGCAGTTCAGACCCTATGGCTGAAACCAAATTATCAAGTGACTGGGACCCGCCTGTTTTGCCAAGTGTCTCAGAAGGCTCGAAGCTTCTCCTTTTGCTAGGGGTCTCAGGAGATGACTGGGAGTTCCTCCATTTTCCAGGAGTTTCTGAAGGTGATGGAGAGCTACTTCTTTTCCTAGGGGTTGTAGAAGGCAAATTACTGGTTCTGTTCTTTCTCGGAGTCAAAGGTGGCGTCTGACATATACTACTTTTGCCGTGGGATGTTGGAGATTGAGAAATTGCCTCAATAAAGGCTTCTGAGCAGTCGGAGGTACAGAACCTCCCCTCCTCTTCTTGAGATTTTAAAGAGGCCATGGCTGTTGACTGTAGCTCAAAGCCCTCCTCAAAAACAGAGATCTTTGACAATAGTGCATTGGTTTCCCTCAGTTTTCTGGAAGGCCTTGAACTCAATTTCAAGTCTTCTCCATTGTCTGAAGATCGAGAGAGGAACTCATGACACTCATCACATGATTCAGATAAACCTGACAGATCTGGACTATCCAGAAGCAGCCCTGTGTCTAATTCACATGTCTCCTCAAGCCACACAGGTGATTTTGAGGCAATGGACTCCTGGCTTAAAGGCCTCTCCGGTATCCGAAAGTCTGCTGCAAGACCACCCAACAATTCTTCCGTCGCACGTGGGCTCCTTGAGGTATCTTCTGCCAGCACGTCACTGGGTTTAAATAGTCGAACAGGTGACATAACAATCTCAGTAAAGCTAGCAACTTTGGACTTCAGAGACTGGAACAGGGGACCCATGACCCATCGTTTCAGAGCTGGAACGGGGTGGACCTGCGAGTCACAATCGCCAAGCACTCCTAGAGAGGACACAAATACAGGGCTAGTAAGAAAGATTCACTATCTGTTTCACTTCACACACACACCTTTTACATTCAATACCAATACACTTAGCATTATTCATTCACTACCTCTCAATACAAACATCCAATCCCACCCTCCCATGCCACGAACGTTAAACACAGTGTACAATGCAATCCCATCTATTTTCAATGTTCCACATCGCTTTTTATCTGTATATACAAAAACACTCATTACATGGGTTATCTCTGTCACGTCATAATTCTGAAATCATCTGATTTGGCCTTGAAGAACTTGGAGAACAGAACAAAACTTGAGACGTTTAAAAGCAGACCTTTACATGGATTCTTTATTCCTTTCTATGCTGAAACAACTTGGTATGCTAAAACAGCTTCCATATTACTTTGCTAATGCAAATGTAAAACGTTTCTATTCTTTTATTGCTTTGGCGTTTGCATATGAAATATCTGAACGTTTTGATAATAAGTTTAAGTAAACAATGCAATAAGCTATTTTACATTGTAGGTTTAGGGTGTTGGTTGGCTATGCATGTTTGTTGACAGGAGATAACAACAACCGGTTTAAATCAAAAGTATAATGCAGGACTGCTACCATAATACACACATGGCTTCAAAAGCTGCACAAACATGTGCTTCTGGTTCCCATTAACGATGTCAAAAGAGTTAGGCAAAACTGGATTTTGGAAACATGAATTTAGCTTTACGAACTCTGGATACTTCTTATAACCACCTGCTTCTGAGTTACACAAGCACACCTCACTACATCCTCCTGACCATAATAGCAGAAGCATATGAGCTTTGAAAGCACTTTCCGGAAAAAAGAAATTGTATTTAAAAAATGGCATGTCTTGGAGACAGGACGACCACATCACACTTAGATACGCTTTATAAAAAAATCAGTAAAGGAGCTGATGAGAGAGACTGGAGGAGGGAGAAGTGAATCTGAAAATGCTCTGAGTTACTGCTGATGCTTCAAGCAATGCAGGAAATGAGCCGCCTGGAAAGACTAAACACCTAGCCAGGTGGTATGGCATTCACATTTTATTTTGCTTTTGTTTACGGCACTATCTATTTGAATAATGCTCAATGAATATGCAACTTTCTCTCCTACCTGTTCTGGCACTAATTGTCTAGGGTTACAAATATTAAAGAAATGGTATGGGGAACTGAAGTACAATAGCAGCCAATCCTGACAGTGTAGTAAGAGGACAGGATTTGGGGCATTCTTTTAAGGTTTATGTAATAAAGAGTATATGCGGAAATAAAATCACCCTACAACCCTGTCATGACAAAACACAAGGAGATATGTTTTTTTTCCCTGTCTGTAATCCACTATTTTCACATCCAGCTTCATTTTTAATGTCACTTTCCTCTTGCCACATATCAGTTGCACACTTTTCCTCATCATCGATCTCATCTTCTTTTAGAACACTCTCGACAAGAACAGGCCATTCAGCCCAACAAAGCTCGCCAAGTCCTATCCACTTATTTCTTCCAAAAAAACATCAAGTCGAGTTTTGAAAGTCCTTAACGTTTTGTTCAATTTCCCCTCATCACCCAAATCATTTATTCTACTGCTGCCCAACCTTTCCCTCATCAAAAACCTCATCAATGGACTGGTATGCCAGTTAAAAAATGTTAAAACTATCGGCACAAAATCTTTATCTGTGTATACAATCACACTCATTACTTGAGTTATACCGTATCTCCAAAAAGAGGAATTTTATGAAGCTCTAGCTTGATCGTGTTTGCCATCTTTGTTTCCAAGTACAAATAGGGACCATTTTGCATATGCATAGGCGTTGCCATCAAGTACTCTCTTTTTGAAAACTCATCTCCTAGGACCGCTCTAAAATAATCAATCATAATCTTCCTCATATTCCTTACATCTTAATCAGAATCTAGAAAGTTCAGCTCTATCTCAATACCTCCAAATGGCCAGTTTAATGAACTAACTCATTTAGAATTAACTTTGACCAGGATTAATAATGCTTCCATGACGTGTTTTGAGAGGTAGTAATCGCTGAAAAACCTTCTGAAAGCAAACACAGATAGATAGATAGACAGATACCATGTAACATTTTAATTGTTCGCTTCTTTCTTTCCCCTTAGTACTCCAGGTCAGGTGGAGAGCGGGTGGGAGTGCAGGTGTTTAAGTGGCCCTGGCGGGTTAGGTTATTTGTTAATATCCTCACTACCTGATGAGGTTGTTTAGTGAATGCAATAATACTGCACGGGATCTCGTCTTTTTGTATTCTAAATTCACCTGCAGTAAATTTTGTTTTTAAAAAAACCAGGGGGCTTTGCCCCCCTGCTCACTTCGCTCGCCAACCCCCCTGCCTGCGCAGCCTCTTTGTGGTTCTGTCTCTTGCGTATGGGGATGCGGTTGTACAATTTAAACACATTTTTATTTTCATGGGAATTGTTACATATGCATAATAGAGCTATTTTACATTACAGTGAGTAATTAACCATATTAAAAAAGAGTAAAACATAATAATGTGAAAGTAAACTATATTTCATGTTACGTTAAGAGTTATTCGTTATGTAATACGATTTTGTTCTGTTTGGCTTTGAAATGAACACACAAATACTTTTTAAACTTAAACTTCAGTAAAAACAGTTTTTTTAATTCAATATCACATTGGATTTTGATTCTGTGTTTGGACTTTCATCGTGACAACGCAATGTATAACTGCCCGTGACTGAATTTTGTTTCTTTCCCTCTATTAAATAAAATTACCTTTTCGAATGTTTGGCTCTGAGATTTGTTAATAGTCTTTGCAAAAGCTATTCTAACGGGAAACTGTTAACGTTTTAATACGAATGGCATATCAAGATCTCTTTTGGTGTCCAATGTTATCCCCTGAAGATGGACTACATTACCTTTCTTGGATACATCCTTCGTTCTACACTAATTCGTGCGGTGGAAGACTGGATGGTGTTAACAGTTGTAGATATTCTACGGGATATTGTAAGTTGATGTTTTCATCTTCCGCACCATCACCAACTGTTTCAGCGTAGTCTACTGATACGCATTTAAACAATTTGCCGTGTAACCAATCGTTGTTTTTGGCGTTAATTTCTTTGACTTCCTCGTTTCTCAGTGCTAGGATTACCCATGTACTCAATTCTTCTATTGATAACCCTTCGGGATGAAATTCTTCAATAAGATTTGGACAGAATACGTCTTCTTTAATTAGGAACTTAAAAAGTGAGGAAAATGTTAAAATCTATAAGAGCTTAGAGAGCAAGAACTGTGTTCTGACAAAAGCATTCACACGAATGAGGGGTGAGATTACCGCGTGCGTGGTTGAATATGGTTGAGAAGAGGGCGTGACTTGAAAAAAATCTCATGGCCCAGGTCTCAACTCGTGGGACTTGAAAAATCTTCGAAAAAGTCTTGTCGCATTGCAGGATTTTTTTAAATAATAGAGAGATAACTTTCAGTCTCAAACGTATATACAAATGCATCATACCAGTATTGACTGAAACCAAATATCTAATTATACAGTGATATACATTTTGGTCACTCCTAGTTGAACTTATTCATAGGCAGTGCACATGTTTGGTGTTATTGGGCTTTATTTCCCCAAGGCATTAGCTCTCCAACAAACAAGATTTGGAAGGGAAACAAAAAAAGACGACATCACTGACTTGGCATGCCGTACTGAAATTCTTCATAATTTATAAGTTAATTAAAATCATATACCCTATTTAAATTCAAGCTTGTCTTAAGAAACATTCCCATTAGAGATTGTTTTAATTCTATTTAAAAATAATATTTTGAAAACAAAAACATGTCCAATGTCCCTTGGGGCTTTGTTTATAGGTAAATGAGGAAGCAACCATGCATCCGATTGTAGAATCAGTGAAGACATAGCAAAAATTCTTTAGGCACCATGCCAAGTAGTCAGGGTAAAGACAGCCAAGTTCTCAAAAAGAGGTCAGCCAGTGCTCCTACTTTCATGCAAAGTACAAAAGATCTCAAAGCAGTTGCACCACACCTTCAGGGTTTTCAGCTAGTACCCTATTGTCTCTCCATCTACCCCTTTCCCTCCTCATTACACATTAGCCATTGCTCCACACTCGATCCTCGCCTCTCACCTGGATTTGTTTGTAGCTCGGCTTCCACGTCAATGCCCTGCTGGCAGTTTTCTGGGTGATCCCCAAGACAGCTAGAGCTATCCGGTCCATTCTCCTGTCTTGATTTTTCACCTGATCTGCATTTTGCTACTGGCATTTTATGAGATACGGTCTTGCTGGCTTTGTGCCTGTAAAAAACAGCATAGAGAGCTGAACTCAATGAATCTCATGTGTTTATGCACCTCTTAGAGGCCTGATGGCACACACCAAACGGGAGTATTTGTCAGACTCAAAACCCACCTTACATCCTCATTTTTCCTTGTGCCCGCTATCTTTGTCCTCTATATGGCAAACAAAAGAGACACAAGTGTTAAAAGCTGTGCACGTAATTGGACTGGCAACTTTAACAACTTACTTTGTTTTAAATGAACACCCTTGTGTGCCAGAAATCAGTAAAGAGAACATGGAACAGAGTGCGACAGGCTCAGATGGCAGCAGGCCACCTTTTGAAGCAATAATTAATATCCCCACTTGTGCAGATTTCACAGTAGCCATTCAGGACAGAGATACAGCATTCTACCGCACTCTAACTTGGCCCTGGGGCAACGCAGCGATACTGTACGGAGGTAATGGAGCGCAAAATGGAACCAGTGTCTTTCTGAATGCTTCACTTCTCTGCTAATCCACTCTGTCACTTTCAGCCAACCGTTAAAAACCTGCTAGAAACACTAGGAGGGAAAGAAGCAACTTGTATATAAGGAATAAAATACCAGGACTTGCTCACCCTATGTCTTGCCTGCTCCTTGGATGTCAACAGTGTTGGAGACCTCCCATGCTGCAGTTTAGAGGGAAGCCTGGCTGATGACCGGGGACTGCGCTCCAGCAAGCCACCCTGTTGATTACAGCAAAACTAAAATGAATTGAAATCGAGACAGGAGGGAAAGACGGTTGCACTGTCAGCCACTCACATGGTCATCTAGCAGCCCTGCCTTCTTTCTTACCTGCAGAGGAGGCACAAAGTGAACCCTGGCTCGTCTCCTCAGGTTCCGCTGCTTCTCCTTTGAAAGCTCAGCACCAGTCTCCAATTCTGAACTGGGACACAGACGAGGACTTTTCCTTAAGGGCTGACCTGTCACTTCAGGAGTCCTGTCATCATGACATCTCTTCTGAGGAGACATGGTGGCCATGATCCCATGTTTAGGGGACCTAATAGAAACACCAAAGAAAAAATTGGACAGTGAACACAGCTGTGTGGGGGTCAGGCACATAGAACAATATTGAGAAAGACTTGCAAGTAGAAATGACGTGCAAGGCAAGGCGCTGGACATAAGTGTCTGCCTGGACAGAGACAGACTGAAAAGGCTAAACAAAATATGATTGAGAGAAAGAGACTGAATGGCCACAAAAGTGATTTTTCAAGATTAGTGTAAAATGGAAAATGCAGTAAAACATTCCAAATAAGCACAACAAAATGCATGGAAAGAGCAGTGTGTAAGGAAGGCATTGGCAAGGGAGACAAATTAAAAAAAAAAAAAGGACATACTCTTGTACATTGGCAAGAGTGACAGAGACCTCAGACGATCAAAGATCTGAGCATTCAAGACAGACAAAGATTTGCACCTCATATGAAAAGATAAAGACTTGCAGACTCAAACCTGCTGGCCACTGTCGTGGAAGGACAGAAACCGGCATTGGAATCCGATGGAGAAGGATATTAAAAAGATATTTAAAGCAGACAGAGGCCTGGAGCTTCGGATAAGAAAGAGCAAACACCAGAACAAGAGAGAGAGGAAAGATCTGTGACAAGTGGCACGAGAGTACAAAACCCAATGTTACAAAAGTAATAATCTGAAGTTTAGCCTCAAATGAACTTTAACAGACACAAAAAAAAGCAGATTCTTACTCTCTGAAACCATACAGACAAACACGAGGGTAAAGAATGAATAAATGGGACCTGCACTTGTTTAATCCCTCAAATAAACAAGACATACACCTGTGATATTTTAATTGAAGAGACAGGCCTGAATACGGTGAACAGGATACTAAACACTAGTGTCAGATGAACTAGCACTTCATCCCTGTTATCTATAATGGACCATTTCTATGTATCTTAGGTAGAATGCCTAGAGGGGGCTGGGTGGTCTTGTGGCCTGGAACCCCTGCAGATTTTTTTTTGATTTTTTTTTTTTCTCCTCCAGTCATCTGGAGTTTTTTTTTTGGCTTGTTTTTCCAGTCCTCCCTGGCCATCGGACCTTACTTTTATTCTATGTTAATTAATATTGTCTTATTTTTATATTTTGTCCTTTCTTTTTTGTTCCCCTTTCTTCATGCTGTAAAGCACTTTGAGCTCCATCATTTGTATGAAAATGTGTTCTCGAAATAAATATAGTTGTATTAGTTAGTTCTTTCTGCACAGCTCTATTTCTCAAGCCACACACTTAAAATTTGGCCCAATGGTATCCCTTATCATAAGACAGACATAATGATGTCGGCCTTGTACCCAACGTGGGAGCAGCAGGAATGGTCCAGGGTTGGAATGAACGGTATGGAATGCTTCAAAAGTAATACATCAAATTTGAAATAGTAGCACGCCAATTCTGATGATGCTGTAATGGCTAGCGTGATTGTCTTTCAAGTAGAGAATCTGGGTTTGAGTCTTGCCCATTAAAAGAAACCATTGCAACTTGTCCGTCTCTGTTGTATTTCAAGTATGACTCTGCTGAGCAGCAGGCGCAACCCCACTAGACAAATAATATATACATATGAAGACAAACATGAGGGTAGTTTGCTTAAAACTGGGTAGGGACAAGTAGATGGCTTACTGAGTGTCATAGTTCCAAACCAATCCAACGCCTCATGAAGGCAGGACTCAAATTGTAAAGAATGATGGTGCTCTCATTACCCTGAGCCAACAGAGCGTGAGCTTCTGAACATGACGAACTGTCTACAGTTGTAAAGTCCTCTAAAAAGACCCCTATTAAACATAGAAATGTGCACACACTGCACATGTTAAAAACAATCATAACATGTTGCAAGGGAAAGACCCTTCTGTAACATCAGATTATACACTGGCACTTGAAAGCATCAATAGACTAGTGACAAAAGTGAATGATACGGGGTCACTGGTGCTGTGTGTGCTCTCTATTGGTCAGTTATGCCAATAGTTTGGAGTCGATGCAAGGTTTAAAAAACTGCCAGTTATGTTTGAGAAAATATGAACTGCAAGATATGCATTCAAAAGTAAAAAAAGATGTGTCAAACTGCATCAAAAGTGGGTGAAAAAGCCTGTCGTTAAGATAACGAAGAGCCACAGAAGATGTACATTTCAGAACTCAAAACACCCGAATCAGTAAATTCACCTAATGACGCCAGCAGAACAACGAATGCAGCTGCACAACTTCCACCCTCTGACTGCACGTCTAAACACATAACTAAAGTAAGTTAATGTTACTGTCCATTTTGAAAACGAACACATGCCACGCCAGAATGTAGCCACAGCACTTGAACTCTTTCAGGGCGGATGTCGACTTTAGTCGAAAGAAGGGGTTAACGGTGGTAATCAACTGTAAACGGTGAGAAAACCCTCCTGTTATGTTTTAGTTGGACCGTCTTAGCTAGAAGGAAAGTTAGCTTCATTGGTTTGACCAAGATTCCCTGTGAGGAGCAAACACCAGCGAAAATGGCATCGACATCTGGTGAGAGATCGAAGTGAATGAGTAAAGCAAAATATACTCCATAGACAACGTTTTGCATATTATCGCCGAAATGTTGAACTCCAATGTTGTGATCGAAAACAAATGTGACATACCAGCTTCAGCTGACCGGTCCCTAGCTGATCATGTTGCTGATGTACCTACGGTAACAATGACAAGAGCTACAAAGCAGATTGTGATGCACTGTGACCGTGACCGCCCCAGCCATGAGACGACGGCCTGGCAGTGAGCCAGCTGCGCATACTCCTGACGAACTGATGGCCACAGCACGCAGCAACAGACATTTTATGTTGATTTCAGTGTGAAACCCTAGCTTTGTTTGCCTTGTTTTTAGAAACAAAATATTCAACACTCACAGAGTTAAGCACATATATGTTTGCTGTTATGCCATATAGTGCTGCAATAGTCAAAATGACAGTGAAGATATCACAGGAGACAGAAGCACTTCTCAAATGCGTGGAGCCAGGCAGCTGCAGTGGTCTATGTGTGTGTGTGTGTGTGTGTGTGTGTGTGTGTGTGTGTGTGTGTCTGTCTGTCTGTCTGTCTGTCTGTCTGTCTGTCTGTCTGTCTGTCTGTCTGTCTGTTCTGTCGCACCACTCATTACGATGTACAAATGAATCATTAAGCTTCTCTTACCCTTGTGCTACTGAGCTCCTGAACTGGTAACAGCAATTTTAGATTTTCATTTTCTCCCAGTCTTTTATTCAGTTTCTTTTGTGCGCTCCCTGAAACCCTAGCGGGTTTACAGTGCATGGACAGGAGGAATTGGAAGCAGGTGTTTTAAGAAGAAGCCCTGTGGGTGCCTTTGCAGAGGAGGATTTCACCGCTATTCATTACAAAAAAAAACTTTATAATGAGCTGTCCCCAGGCAAGTATTCTCGTTGGTGAATCACAGCTGGGCCTGCGAGACTAATAATCTCAGAAATGAGTTAAAATTCAAAACGAATTGGAAACACCAACTGTTTAGTCTAAACAGAAGAATGCTCCCTGCTTTAAAATTTACAATTGACTTTGAAAATAACAGCCAGGCAAAGCCAGGAAACAGTTACCACTACATAAGTAAAACTGACTTGGAGTCTATCTGTATGTACTATAAGATTTGTGACCGATGTTGGAACAAGCGCTGTATATCTACATCTCTCTCCATATTTTATATTTATAGATAGATAGATAGATAGATAGATAGATAGATAGATAGATAGATAGATAGATAGATAGATAGATAGATAGATAGATAGATAGATAGATAGATAGATAGATAGATAGATAGATAGATAGATAGATAGATAGATAGATAGATAGATAGATAGATAGATAGATAGATAGATAGATAGATCAGAGCTCCGTGTGTTTTAGAGGGTAGCTGCTGATTGGCAGAGATATCACAGCCATGTGCTTTTCGATTAGATACAGTGCCAACGTCTATTGATTTTTTAAAGTTTGTCCCGTTTCATTACTATGTGGGCGAAGCCACGGGGTACAGCTAGTGTAATATACCCAGCAATACCATATAATAAAGAATCAAGTAATATTATGTCATTATTGATTTTCCTTTCAGACGACCACCCAAGAATTACCAGCTTATTTGAGAGCCGTGCCTCATACGCTACAGCCAAAGGATCCTCGAGTGAGTATCAAACATCCCAACAAACTTTTATTAATATGTGGGTGCAGCCACGGGGTACAGCTAGTACTTTCATAAAATCTGAGGATAACTCAATGATAAAGTAACCTAAAATATACAGGTGCTGGTCATAAAATTAGAATATCATGACAAAGTTGATTTATTTCAGTAATTCCATTCACAAAGTGAAACTTGTATATTAGATTCATTCATTACACACAGACTGATGTATTTCAAATGTTTATTTCTTTTAATGTTGATGATTATAACTGACAACTAATGAAAGTCCCAAATTCAGTATCTCGGAAAATTAGAATATTGTGAAAAAGGTTCAATATTGAAGACACCTGGTGCCACACTCTAATCAGCTAATTAACTCAAAACATCTGCAAAAGCCTTTAAATGGTCTCTCGGTCTAGTTCTGTAGGCTACACAAACATGGGGAAGACTGCTGACTTGACAGTTGTCCAAAAGACAACCATTGACACCTTGCACAAGGACGGCAAGACACAAAAGGTCATTGCTAAAGAGGCTGGCTGTTCACAGAGCTCTGTGTCCAAGCACATTAATAGAGAGGCGAAGGGAAGGACAAGATGTGGTAGAATAAAGTGTGCAAGCAATAGGGATAACCGCACCCTGGAGAAGATTGTGAAACAAAACCCATTCAAAAATGTGGGGGAGATTCACAAAGAGTGGACTGCAGCTGGAGTCAGTGCTTCAAGAACCACCGCACACAGACGTATGCAAGACATGGGTTTCAGCTGTCGCATTCCTTGTGTCAAGCCACTCTCGAATAAGAGACAGTGTCAGAAGCGTCTCACCTGGGCTAAAGACAAAAAGGACTGGACTGCTGCTGAGTGGTCCAAAGTTATGTTCTCTGATGAAAGTAAATTTTGCATTTCCTTTGGAAATCAAGGTCCCAGAGTCTGGAGGAAGAGAAGAGAGGCACAGAATCCACGTTGCGTGAGGTCCAGTGTAAAGTTTCCACAGTCAGTGATGGTTTGGGGTGCCACGTCATCTGTTGGTGTTGGTCCATTGTGTTTTCTGAGGTCCAAGGTCAACGCAGCCGTCTACCAGGAAGTTTTAGAGCACTTCATGCTTCCTGCTGCTGACGAACTTTATGGAGATGCAGATTTCATTTTCCAACAGGACCTGGCACCTGCACACAATGCCAAAGCTACCAGTACCTGGTTTAAGGACCATGGTATCCCTGTTCTTGATTGGCCAGCAAACTCGCCTGACCTTAACCCCATAGAAAATCTATGGGGTATTGTGATGAGGAAGATGCAATACGCCAGACCCAACAATTCATGAGAAGACCCAAGAAGACATGAAGGCCACTATCAGAGCAACATGGGCTCTCATAACACCTGAGCAGTGCCACAGACTGATCTACTCCATGCCACGCCGCATTGCTGCAGTAATCCAGGCCAAAGGAGCCCCAACTAAATATTGAGTGCTGTACATGCTCATACTTTTCATGTTCATACCTTTCAGTTGGCCAACATTTCTAAAAATCCTTTTTTTGCATTGGCCTTAATTGATATTCTAATTTTCCGAGATACTGAATTTGGGACTTTTAATGTTGATGATTATAACTGACAACTAATGAAAGAAATAAACATTTGAAATACATCAGTCTGTGTGTAATGAATGAATCTAATATACAAGTTTCACTTTTTGAATGGAATTACTGAAATAAATCAACTTTGTCATGGTATTCTAATTTTATGACCAGCACCTGTACAGTAGTCAATATGGTGTCTCAATGTAGTGGTGCCGAGGGCTTAGTGAATACGATTCCATCGGGTCCCCGTCACTAATCGTGAAGTCAGAGGTTAACTGGTTGAAGTTGGCCCACAGTGTGACCAGGACTTCGCAAGGACAGATCAAGTGGTCAGGATCTTGCATACATATTTATACCGCAGATGGTTCTCATCCCCTGAAATTACCCCTTTCACTTCAAACAGCTGCAGTTCCTGGTGCCTCTGCGTTTTGCAGTCACGTGGCCAAACTGCTTCTGTAATGAGCAACTGTATGCCACTTGCTCAGAGGAGCGTAAAGTAAAATTTACAGCAAAGTTTAGAAATAAAAACCCGGCAACACATGAGAACACAGCTGTATCAATACAAAAATAACAGAGGCAGTTTGAATGTATATGTAGTAGTATGTTTGTTCCAGCATCACTCCAAAACAGCTGCAAAAACACCAAACACAGCTAGTAACAAATAATGGACTCAGGTGTTTTGATTTCTGCCAGACATTAAAGATGTATGATAAAGAAGGTGATAACAGACAGTGGCAGAAAGACAGACATCTGAGCTCAGGCAACAGAATCTGAACACTAAAAGAACCAGTAAACATTCTTATAGCTTACCGGCAAACATCTAAACACCAGTCAGATAAAAATAAAAAGAACAGAATACAGAATGCAAAAAAAAAAAAAAAAAGATGAACATCAAGATCTGACAACTGAACAGGCAGACAAGTGACAAAGAGGTATGTTGGCACAAAAGGACAAATCCCACCAGATCACACAGATAACCAATCAAATTAATGAGCGTGAGATGCAAAAAGGAGAATTCTAACATTATTAGACCTTTGACATCATATAATGAGCATTTGGGGGGGGATATACATACTTCACATTGTGACAGCCACTACAGAGAGTGGTGAAGACAGCCCAAGAAATGACTAAAACAGATTTTACGCAATGCAGAATAGACTCACTGCATGCTGTCTCCGTAAGGAAGGAAACAATCATTTAGGTTGACTTTCTCTTTTCTTCACTCTGGCAAGCAATACACCATTTTATTTAGCCGTTTAGATTTCTCTGTAAGTGAGGGAGCGTGCACGTATGCATCTTTACTTTTCTACTGTGTGTGTGTGACAACAGTACACTTAAAAACCAGAAGGTCAAACATTTGAATGCCCAGAGAAAGATACATGAACTGCTGGACTTGAAGAGTTACAGAGTTAAAATCGGGCAACTGAACACAACCATTAGCAAGGAAAAAACAATTGGAGCTACGCGATTTGTAAGAAACAGTTGTGGCAGACAACCAGGGACTTTGCCCCACCGGGACACCTGGAGAAGGGAAAGAGCAGGAGAGGGGCAATATCTTTCCTGGGGTGCAAGAGGGCAGCACCCCTGGAGAGCATCAGGGCCATGGATAAGGAGCTGGGAAGCGCAACCTTGTGGGGGTCCGTTGCCACTGCCAGGACAGCTCCGGAGCCTTGGCACACAGCACTTCCGCCACACCCGGAAGTGCTGCCAGAAGAGGAGCTGAACTCACAAGCAGCACTTCCACCAGAGCCAGAAGTGCTGCCGGATGTTAATTAGGAAGCACCTGGGGCACTTCTGGGTACAGTATAAAGGGGGCCGCCTCACTCCACTCGGGGAGTCAGAGTGGACGGAGCTTGATAGTGAGGAGTTGGAGGTGGCAGAAGAATAAGAAAGAGAGCATTAATGTTGCTATTTTGTGCACTGTGGTGTTGGGTTGTATATAAACGTGTGTGTTTTGGGACATTTGGAGTCAGTGTCTGTCTGTGTCCGGGTTCAAGGTTCACACAGTAAAGCAACTAAATATAAAATAACACCCTCAAGCATATTTAATCCAATTCACAGGCCAGGGCCTATTAGGCAGTGCTGGGATTGTGAAAGGAACCAGCTTTGGATAAGGAAGGGAAATCATGAGTCAAGTAACACAGGTCAAAGAATGTGGCAAAAACAGAGTCAACACATACTCGAGAATCAGAATGACAAGAAGAGCCAAGATAATGGAGTTGTACTCAAGTGTTAAGTAATAGGTAAACAAAAATTAGGAAACAATTACTAGATTTAGGAGATCTACATGCAAACCAGATGAAAGCTCAAGTAAACATAAGGAGAAAGCAGAGCTGGAGAACTGGTTCTTGTCTACGGCACTCTATCAAATGTATAGTTATCCACAGACAAAAGACCCAAGAGTACTGTGCACGAGTATCAGATGAACAGACACCTGAAGGCAAGAGAAAGTCCTGGAGACAGCCTTCATATGGGCAAATGACAACAATAGACAAGGATCCTGGAGACATATTAGATGGAACAAAGTCTGAAGACAAAAATAGTCCTGTACACAGATATCAGCCACACAGACACACGACGACAAGATGTAAAGAATCCCGGAGACACACCTCCTAGATGGGTGGGCATCTGAACATAAGACACACACAGACACAAATACCAGATGGACAGATGGATGAAATTAAGAGATAATCCCATACAGAAGTAACAGACATGTGAAAGTAAGAGATGGACAGACATGTCCAAAACTAGCAGGTGGACAGATGCTAGAAGATAAATGAAAGAGAGTCACATAGCCATGTAACAGAATGATACCAAAAAGGCAAAAGATATACAGCCCTATATAGAAATAAATAACAGCAGGAGAGACCAATGAAGACAGTAGAAGCAAGGGGTCTAGCGACACTTATCAGATAGACACCCATCCAAATGGCAAGATATATTCCAAAAAAATCAGATGGACAGATAATTGAAGCAAGTAGATGGACAGTCCTATGGACAAATATCACATTTCTCTACAAGTGCAAGTCAAAGAAGAGTCCTAAGAACAAGTAAGGAGAAAGAGAAATAGATAGAGTAACACATGCAAAAGTTTGGGCCCCTTTGATTAAAATGTCTTACTGTGAGCAGAAGATGAACTGATCACCAAAAGGCCTAAAGTTAAAGATGACACATTTCTTTTCAGCATATCACGCCAGATTAGTGCACCGTTTTTGTTTTGTACAATTGTACAATGAAAAAAAGTAAAGGAGCACCATGCAAAAGTTTGGGTACCCCAAGATATTGGAGGTCTCACATAACATTTACCAAGGTGGTTTCAGGCCTTAATTAGCTCGTTAGGGCCACGGCTTGTTCACAGTCATCGTTAGAAAACCCCAGGTGATGCAAATGTCAAATTCTGTATAAACTCTCAGACTCCTCAGACCTCATCTCAACAATCAGCAGGCACATGGACTCCTCAAAGCAGCTACCTAGCAACCTGAAAAATAAAAGAATTGAGGCTCACAAGGCAGGAGAAGGCTACAATATGACAGCAAAGTGTTGTCAGGTACCGGTTTCCTCAGATCATAATGTTATTAAGAAATGGCAGTTAACAGGAACCGTGGAGGTCAAGTTGAGGTCTGGAAGACCAAGAAAACTTCCTGGAAAAAAAAACTGCTGGTTGGATTGCTAGAAAGGCAAATAAAAAAACCCTGTTTGACTACAAAAGACCTTCAGGAAGACTTAGGAGACTCTGATATACTGTGCAGCGACACAGCAACAAATATGGCCTCCAGGGCAGAGTCAGCCGAAGAAAACCTTTCCTGCATCCTAACCACAAAATTCAGCACCTGAGGTTTACAAATGAACATCTAAACAAGCCTGATGCATTTTGGAAACAAGTCCCATGGACTGATGAAATTAAAATAGAACTTGTTGGTCTGAATATGCAAAGGTATGTTTGGGGTTGGAGGGTGCTGAATTCCTGGAAAAGAACACTTCTCCAAGCATGGGGGTGGACCTTTCGGCTTGTGTTGAAGAATGGCATCAAATAAATATCAGAAAATTCTAGAAGCAAACATCACACTATCTAAAAAGGTTGACGGTAAAAAGACATCTAAAAATGGAAAACCTCAAGAAGCACAAGCTGACAGTTTTGTGGTGGCCGTCACAGTCCCCTGAGCTAAACATCATTGAAAAATCTGAGGATAGAGCTCCAAAGAGCAGTGCGTGCAAGACGGCCCAATAGTCTTGCAGAATTAGAAGCCTTCTGCAAGGACAAATGGGTAAAAAATATCCCAAGTAAAAAATGAAAGACTTTAAGCTGGCTACAAAAAGCATTTACAAGCTGTGATATGTGACAAAGGGAGTCTAAGTACTGACCATGTCGGGTGCCCAAACTTTTGCTTCAGGCCCTTTTCACTCTTTTGGTATTTTGTACCTGTGAATGATGGAAATGAAAATGTGATCTTACTTAAAATATTAAAGAAATGTGTCATCTTTGACTTTATTCATTTTTGGTGATCAGTTCATCCTCTGCTCATTTTTCACAGACATTTTAAGCAAGGGTGCCACCGTAGATCCTTCTTTGTCCCCAGGGAGAAAATTGGTATCAGACAAACTACATAAACGTCAGTCGGACAGGCACCCAAAGAAAATTGCAGTTTCAAGGACCATCTATCAAACAGACGGACAGACAGTACAAGAGACGAAGAATTCTACACCCAAATATCAGATGGGCAGACAATGGGAGCTTGAAGGTGGACATCACTGTACACAATCATTACACATCATAAGAGAATAAATAAACAGCTCTGTACACCAATATCAGATGGACAAACCCCTTGAATAGAAAGGACAGAGAGCTCCAGTGTCATCTACAAGATGGATCAAGCCTTGTGCACGATTATGAGCTGGACAATCGCCTGCAGACAAAAGACTGACAATTCTGGACACAGATATCAGAAAGGTTCTCTGGCTGCAGATGGCCACAAAAGGTGAGCAGCATCAGATGGACAAACACCTTAAAGAGAAAGTGCCCCAGTGCTAACTACCAGATGGATCAAGCATTGTACACGTTATCAGGACAATCACCAGTAGATAAGGGACAGACAATTCTGGACACGGGTATCAGAAAGGTTCTCTGGCTTCAGATGGCCACAAAAGGTGAGCAGCATCAGATGGACAAACACCTTAAAGAAAAAGAAGAATGTGCCACAGTGCTAACTACCAGATGGATCAAGCCTTGTCCAGAAGAGCAGTCGCCCGTAGACAAGGAAGGGACAGACAATTCTGGACACGGGTATCAGAAAGGCTCTCACAAGGATGAAGCTTCACTAGCTTGAGACGGCCAAATAGGTGAACAGCAACCTGCTCTAGCATCAGATGGACAAATTGCCGACTATTGCCTCAAATGGTATCCCGAACCACACGGTCCAGAATCTGGGCAAGGTGTCGACATCCGGACTCAAAGGAAAGAAAGTTCCAGACACGGGGTCTGATCGACCGACTCGTGAATACAAGAGATGAGGATTCTGGAGACATTCGATATTAGACAAGCGGGCAATCGTACACAGGCGACTGACAGATGAAAGTGCGTGGCTGCCTCGCTAGCCACTACTGACCACGCTGTCAGGCGACTACAACAACAGCAACACAAGTAGCACTCACCTGGCCTTCGTTGCGAAGTGAGACGTCAGGAGTCACAGCCCTGGAAAGCCGGCAAGTGTTGGGCGTCAGGCAGGTACCCTACAGCCAAGTTACTTTGTTCCCAGATCCAAGGCTCGTCGCAAAAAAAGAAAGCGGGCACCCGCCAACTGCAAGCCACGGGCGCCACATACAACAATGGGGATGAGGAAGACGAGGGCGAGGGCAAGGATGGCGTTGTGTTGGTGATAACTGGTGGGTTCAGCGGGCTGAGCGTCGGGGCCCTTCTTACCAACACGCTGCCATTTTGCCCCACCGAGCCACCCCGGAGTACTTCATCACCCTTTCCGCTCCCCCGTTTCCCGCCCGAGTACCAAAAGCTTCAAGCGGCTCACCCGCGTGCGCGTTATTTGCCCCCACAGGGGGGCACTTTTTCTGCAAGTTAATACCCCACCGGCGCCGGGCTTCCCTCGCGTCTCTGTTCAGGGTGGGGCCACCCCAGCGAAGCCCTCAGGCGCCCCCTTCCGACCTCTGCACTATCCTGCCTTCCGTTAATAGCTGCGGTGCGAGGGAAAAAAAACGCGACAGGCCGGTTGCTTTTTAATTATTTAGACGCAGACAAACAAGCAGCCTGGCGTTAACCATTTCGTCGCCTCCTGGATATGAAACCCCACACAGGCCGCCGAAGTGTCAACCAATCCGGTGCCGGTGTACCGTGCGTAACCCCACCTTCTTTTTTACTCGCCCAATAGACGCGCCACTTAGCCCTGGAAAAAGAAAAAAACAAACTGACCAATCAAAGTAAAGAAAGATAAACAAGCACCCTATGAGGCATCGCCCACATATCGATGGACCAATCAGATGAAAGCAACTGCAAAATGTGTCCAATAATAGCATAGTCGTGTAACTCTATGACCAATAATAAGAAAGACAGCCGCTAAACGTCTTGTCACCCACAGGTACAAATCTTAATCCTCAATTGGCGGCTAGTGCAAAGGAGGTCGCTAGTGAGGAGTTGCTCGCTACCCAATGGAGCGTAAGTAATAGGCGGGGTCTGTTGAGGTTATTGGGCCTTAAAGCGCAAGCGCCTAACGGGACTGAAAGCAAGAAAAAAATGCAAAAAAAAAAAAAAAACACGGTGTAGTATGCGATGTAAACAGCCGCCAGCCAGAATAAATAGACGTAAATATGCGATTTTAGTATCACCGCCATGAAAAACACAGTCTGGAATCGAGCAGCAGACGTCTTGTGCTCAGCATCGACCTTGTTTAAAAGCGCCTAGTCGGCAACTTTATAATAATTTGAATTATGCAAATATATAAACACAGTTGAGGAAATAGTAGGTAGGGCTGCAGCTTCAGGTATCCAGCAGCATTGTCTCAAATCCTGCGTTCGGCCGTTGTGTATGTTGCGTTTGCACGTTAATTGGTATTTCCAAATTTGCCCTTTGCACAAGAGTGGGCACTGGCACCCTGCCTAGTTGCTGCTTCCAGTCGCGATTGGTTCCAACCTCCCGTGACCCAGCCGGACATGCCGAAATCATCATTAAAGCACCGGATCGAGCTGCCAATGTTGTAGCAGTGTGGCTAACATATTTCAATTGTCTTAAAATTGTGAATTTCCCCTTGGGGTTAATAAAGTATCTATCTATCTATCTATCTATCTATCTATCTATCTATCTATCTATCTATCTATCTATCTAAAATCCCCAATATGGTGAGGTGAGGCTGATCATAATGTGCTTTCCAAAAATGTGCATTTCTGTATTTACTGTAATACTCCTACCAATTTCGTACAAAACTGTTTTAAGCTAGAAATGGTTACATCACTATGCACGCATGCAGTGTCAGTTTAGAGCAATCAAGCAGCCTAATGTTCATGTTTTTGGGTACAAGTGAAGATGATCTAAACATAACATGGGGAGACCATGAAAACTCCACAAACAAACAGAATTCAGAATCAGGGCACTAGATTCAGGAGGCAGCCCCTCTGACCACTGTGCCATGACATACATTTTTGTGAAAGGTGCTACTCAAAGAAATTTACCAGAGATTTATTGTGATTTCAGTTTTTGTTTGCCGGGGGAAGGTGGTTGTCATTTACTATGATATTTTTATGTTCCTTGTCTCAGCGAGGTGGTTTTCTTCAGGTACACCAGTTTCCTCTCCAAGATATCAGCCACTTGGAATTTGCCTGCTGGTCATAGAAAGAGAACAGAGGGAAGAGGAGAAAAAGAGTGAAGAAAGCAAGAAAAGCGGTGCCTCTTAATCTGAGTTTGTCTTCATTTAAATTGTCCACTTTTAACGTCTAGATGTCATGGAGCTTAGAACAGTTTATCTTTAACAGCCTCAGTAGAAGCTAACAAGATGTTAGTCCAATCAAGTTGAATTTTTAAGTTGCCTCAGCTTGAGTGATTAATAGGCTTGTCATGGAACAGCACTATACCCTGGCACTGATCAGATCCATGCTCTTGTCCCTATGCAGGGAAAATCAAACTGGGGAAAAAATGAATCAATGATACCCTGTTTATTGATCAGAATTCTTCATAACCTCTTTGAACATCTTATTGAACAGTTAAGTTTTAAAACCACTTTATACCTATCAGTAACATGCCTCTACAACGCCTCATTGTGACTTTTACTGCCATGTCAGAAGTTTTCTTTCTTTTTAGTCATTCTGGTATGTAATTAAGAGGGGTTTGTTGTTTGTCTTAATATTATAAAGCTTCTGTAAGTCCTATCTATCTATCTATCTATCTATCTATCTATCTATCTATCTATCTATCTATCTATCTATCTATCTAGCCTTCCATACCCATCTCTGTCTATATATCTCTCTACATTTTAAAACTAAGTTTTATAGTTTGTGATTTTTCTGTAAATGCCACAGGAATAGAGATTCACTGAAGCAGAGGGATGGACTGAACAGGCCATCTTACAAAAACTTCGATTAAGGTGTATAATCCAAAAATATATATCAAGGTAAATATGGAGTTGGCACAAGTGTCAGTTATGAGGCTAAGACGCCACACATCTGCCATTTTTTTTTTTACTTGCTTATCCGTTTTAAGGACACAGGGAGCTTAATGTTGCCGCTGACATGCCACACTATGCTGTATATTGTGCCACTAAGTGAAATCATATTTAAAAGTAATATTCTTTCAATTTGTATATTGAGGACACCCAGGTTTTATTCAAAATTAGGACCCTTAGACTCTCCTCTAAGTAGGCATTGCTCCTTAGTGTCAGGAGTATCTTAAACAAGAAGTCATTTTAAAATAACTGTTGGTATCCAACACTAACTGTTTTTAAATATCTCATCTGCTTGTTTGATATTTTACCAATCCTCTTGCTTTTCTTTTGGCTATACTCCTGTTAGGGGTCGCCACAGCGGATTATCTGTTTCCATCTCTTCCTGTCCTTGAATCTTGCACTGTTACACCCACCACCTGCATGTCTTCTCTCACCACATCTCATCACCAGGCCTTCCTTTTTTCCTCTTGCCTGGCAGCTCTATCCTTAGCACCTTTCTCTCATTATACCCAGCATCTCTCCTCTGCACATGTCCACACCAATGATATTTTACCATTCAAATGACAACTTTAACAGCTGCATCAGGTGATAAACTACTGTGTCATGGGTGTCCACATTGGCTTAATCGATTGGCACTTTTGAAGTGCTAGAATTCCTTTCTGCATGGCTCGATACCAGTTTGTACATCAGTGTTTGTTTGTATGGACAGATACATACTGTATATATGAAAGGTGCTACATGAGATATAATGTGTATTAACCACTTTGAGGATATTGTCTCATTGGTTACTGTTTCGCTTCCACCCTCCGCAGTTCAACTGCTCCTCCTTAACTTTACTAGCAGCTCAATGGTTGGTGACTTGGCAAATCACTTCTCCACCACTAGAGGTCATACAATGTATGGATTAGGTGTGGTCTTACTCAGATCAGTGTTAGAAGGCGTTCATTGTACAATTTGTCCGTTTACTAAAGCAACTGCGCTCAATAAACATAAGCGAATACAAGAACAAATCCTGGATGTCAGTTCAGTGGACACAAAGGATAACTTTACGCGAATCTCATTTAATGTGAGTGGAGACTGGCATGTTTAGTGAAAACTCCAAATAAACAGAGTGGTTCAGTTAATCCAACACAGATTCCTGGGGATGGGGGGCACCAGCAAGGTGTTTTTGTTGATTTATATAGCCCAATGATCAGTTATTATTAGATGCTTTTTAATTTTATAAATGAAATTTTGATCACAAAAAATACACAGTTTCCTAGAACTGAGTGGTATGAATGCCAACTACTGCGTCACTGAGGCATCCTGAGACCAGCTTTAGTTAAAGGTTATGCATTTTAATTGAGAATTAAAGAACTGTATAGTTTGTATTTGCATAGTTATTTTTAAATTTTTTACTGGTGTAGCTGCATAATTTATACGAATAAAGGATGAGTCACTTTGTCCCAGTTCATCAAATGATATTCTTAACATACAGCCACTGTCATTGATCCTAGGCCAGATCGGAGTCACCAGTTCAGCTGACATGCATGCGTTTTGGATGTGGGAAGAATTAGGAAGAATGTGGTGTTCAGAGCTGAATTTGAATTCAGGGCCTTAGAGTTGTATGACAGCAGAACTAATCACTTCACTACACCACTGCAGTGTCATTCTGTTGTATGTTTGTCTTATGTATTCAACGAGGGGTAGCACAGTGACGTAGAATTTTGTGCTGCTGACTGATACTTCCAGAGTTCTGGATTCAAAGCCCAGCCCGGGGAGTTTTACACATTTCTTCCTGTATCTATGCAGATATCCACTGGGTCCTGCAGTTTCTTCCTATCACCCCAGGTTGTTGATTTCTTAGTGTGAGTGAAATTGGGAAAGCGCATGAGTGTGACCTGCAGTGTCCCATCCTGAGCTGATTACTGCAATGAGCACAGAACTGGCTGGATGGGCTGCTGTCACCTACAGGCCATTACTGGAATAGGCAGGTTTGGAAAATAAAGCAATGAATATACAGTAGAGTGCACATTCTGAACAACAAGGGGGCTCCGCCCCCTGCTCACTTCGCTTGCCTACCCCCGGCGTTTTGAACCCGTGCCTGCTGGGCAGCCACGTGTGAGGATGACGCACGTTTAATACGGAGCGTTTGCCCTTGTCACTCTGGGGTCCCCCACTGTTAATACGGAGCTCCGTCCGTACTATTATGCGGTGCATTGTGGACTACTGCTGACCCCGTAGTGTTTCCCGTTTCAGTTTGTATCTCGGTCAGTCGAGCTTTTGTTTTTGAAGCTTTTGAATTCCGGTCTTCATTATCTGTAACCTGCTGTCCATGTGTTTGGCCCCCTCGTTTAACCTGTTTATGACGTTTTACTTTGCTTTCTACTGTGTTAGTCGAGTTTTTCGTTTTTGGAGCCGAGACAGTTTTTCTTCTGCGGTTTCAGAAGCGCGTTGTAGGCGCCTACGTTTATTGTTTTTTTTCATGCGGGCTCGTCTGTGTGGTTCTGTTACTCGAGCCATATCGTTTTGCACACGTGATCGTGAATTCATGACTGGTCTGTTCTTTGTCGTTAGTAATATGGATAAGTAATAAGAATGATCACACTCACTGTTAATATGGAGCGTTTTCTGTGGTTGTACTCACCTATGATGTAAAGTTTGTACGTGTTCAGATGACGTATGTTTAATACGGAGCGTTCGTTTCTTCTTATTATTACCCATCAGGTGTTGCGCCTGTGTTATCTGTGGGTGTCCTGTTAATATTGTATCACTGTAATGTGATTCTAATATGTATTTTGGTCCAGTTTCTTGTTGTTTATGTATGACGGTGGGTGTCCGCGTGCGGTTTTTTAGCTGGTCCCTGCGTCCATATCCGGTTTATCATTCTTGTTTAGTAATATGGATTTATACACGTCACAATGATTTCTTCCATTATTCCTATCATTACAGTGTATCTGAAAATAGAGGTGCGTGAGTCTATTTCGTTGTAATAAATTAGCATACGTTTGTTAAGTTCTCAGTTATTTATTTGGAAGCTACTGTTACCAAAACTGACTTAGAAGATCAGTATATATGACAGTGGTTTTCTTCTATTAACTCTTTTAGGGCTAATTATTATTATTATTTTTTTTTTGCCTTTTGTCCAGAAGTGGAATATTTCTCCAAAAAACTCGGCATACAAGGCAATGATCTCACACATAAATCAACATAAAATGCTTCTTTTTGATAAATGTCACAATGTTTTATGTTACATGAGCCTCTACAGTGTGTAAATTCACATACTTATTACATACCTACTTGTCTTATCACTCATAATCTGAAAGGCACTTTCTTGAAAAAAAAAACAGAAAGAGGAGCGGCTGGTAATCCGTAGCATCCACTAGCATGTCATGTCATTGACGAAGTCCAGGTAGCGGTTTGTCTCCCACGGATCGATATCTGCATAGTCCTCCCCGAGCAAACATTTCTGTAGGCACATCAGCAACATGAGCGTGTTCAGCACTACGGTCAGCTGGGGACCAATCAGCTGACTTTCATTTTCGATTTCCAGTTTGCTTGCGTCAACATCGGAGTTTGATAAATCAGAGAACAATTCAGCAATAATATACAAAAAATAAATAATTTGCACAGGGTATTTTGTTTTGCACATCGGCATCACTCTCTCGCCTGATGTCAACAACAACGTTTATTTATGTAGCACATTTTCATACAAAAAAGTAGCTCAAAGTGCTTTACATAATGAAGAAAATAAAAATAAAAGACAAAGTAAGAAATTAAAATAAGACAACATTAGTTAACATAGAATAAGAGTAAGGTCCAATGGCCAGGGAGGACAGAAAAAAACAGAAAAATACTCCAGACGGCTGGAGAAAAAAATAAAATCTGCAGGGGTTCCAGGCCACGAGACCACCCAGTCCCCTCTGGGCATTCTACCTAACATAAATGAAATAGTCCTCTTTGTATTTAAGGTTCTCATGGAAGGACTTGATGATGATGGTCATGCAGACTTCTGGCTTTTAATCCATCAATGTTGGAACATCATGGTGCTTTGAGTAGATGGTGGTGGCACAAGCCGCCACCACAAAGAAACCGGAAAAAGAAACAGAAGAGAGAGTAGGGGTTAGTATGGATTTTAGAGCCACCATGAATAGTTATTACAATGAATTGAACATACAGAGTATCAGGATTAAATTAAAGTGAAGTTATGAGAAAGCCATGTTAAAATAATGTGTTTCATTCTAGATGGGGTTTATTCCATGCTACTTATGCACATGCAGGGATTTGATGTCAAGTGGAGTCTAACAGTCCCTTTACCAAAGACTGTCTACTTATAATGCAATGGTGAGTTTCATCGACGTTTCATCCCTCTGGCCACGAATGTTGATCCGCCCTAAAAGAATTAATAACTGGTGCACGGGTGTGGATCAGTTGTACAGTGGTTAAAACTGCTTAAAAACCCTCAAATCCAATATGGCTCCTGGCTGTTGACTCTGTGAAGGTAGCATGTTCTCCCAGTCTACGTGCGTTTTACTCCAGGTACTCTGGTTCAAGTTGGAGGTGGGATTACATCAGGGATCGGCTCTGAGCCCTTTCTTATTTGCAAAGGTGATGGACAGGTTGACAGACAAGATTAGATAGGAGTCCCCGTGGACTGTGATGTTTGCTGATGACATTGTGATCTGTAGTGATAGTAGGCAGCAGGTTGAGGAGACCCTGGAGAGGTGGAGATATGAGAGGAGAGGAGAGGAATGGAGGTCAGTAGGAACAGACAGAATACATGTGTCTTAATTCAGAGGGAGGTCAGTGGAATGGTGAGGATGCAGGAAGTAGAGTTGCCGAAGGTGGATGAGTTTAAATACTTGGGATCAACAATACAGAGTAATGGGGATTGTAGAAGAGAGGTGAAGAATAGAGTGCAGGCAGGGTGGAATGGGTGGAGAAGAGTGTCAGGAGTGATTTGTGACAGACGGGTATCAGCAAGAGTGAAAGGGAAGGTCTACAGGACAGTAGTGAGACCAGCTATGTCATATGGGTTGGAGACGGTAGCACTGACCAGAAAGCAGGAGGTAGAGCTGGAGGTGGCAGAGTTAAAGATGCTAAGATTTGCATTGGGTGTGACGTTGATGGACAGGATTAGAAATGAGAACATTCGAGGGTCAGCTCAAGTTGGACGGTTGGGAGACAAAGTCAGAGAGGCGAGATTGTGTTGGCTTGGACATGTGCAGAGGAGAGATGCTAAGTATATTGGGAGAAGGATGCTAAGGATAGAGCTGGCAGGGAAGATGAAAAGAGGAAGGCCTAAGAGAAGGTTTATGGATGTGGTGAGAGAGGACATGCAGGTGATGGGTGTGACAGAGCAAGATGCAGAGGACAGAAAGATATGGAAGAAGATGATCCGCTGTGGCAACACCTAACGGGAGCAGCCGAAAGAAGAAGACTCTGGTTTCCATTCCCTAAAGACACGTCTGTCAGGTTAGAGATTCCACATAGGCCCTGCAGTGGACTGGCATGCTGTCTGAGGATGGACGCTGCCTTGTGTCCAATGAGAGGTTGAAACAGCAAACCTCAGCAAGACTGAGCAGATACATCCATCCACTTTGCTAACCCACTTATGCGGGGCAGGGTCACAAGGCAGCTGGCGCCTACCCCAGCAATCATCGGGTGCAAGGCAGGACCAAAAGGGTTCCAGTCAGTCACACACAGACACACACAGTTTAATTGAATGCTGAAAATAAAGAAACTGTTCTAAAACAGCATGTAATTAACCCTTTAACTGTTTTTCTAAAGACACCCACACCAGTGTCTCATTTCTAACTTCTCAAATAAAAGCATATGTATATTAATCCCTATTGCCATATCATTTTCTAAGCCTGCTTTATCCAGAGGAGGGTTGGGGGAGCTGGAGCTTTTCCCAGCAAGCATAGGGTGCAGGGCAGGAATACACTGTGGACGGGGTGCCAGTGCAGAGCAATGCACACCACACACCCACTAGGTCCAGTTTGGCATCACCAACCCACCTAAACTGCATGGTCTTTAGACTGTGGGAAGAAATCCGCAGGACACGGGGAGAACATACGAACTCCACATAGGGACAACCAGAGACGTGAATATTTGAAAATTTATGTATTTATTGACTGTTGTCCAAAATATGCCTACTTGCTTTGTTTTTACTTTATGACCACTTTATTCAAATGCCAGACTTCTGCCCTAATAAAGCACTCACATACAACTTCTTCAGTGTAGGACAACATGCCAATGCATATACTTGCAATGCCATACCATATCTTACTACTTTCAAACCCACTTAATTCAATTCTGTGGCACAGATTTCCAGCGCCCACTCTGTAAACATTGGGTGTTAAAAATAGAAACAATGCAAGGCCCACTCACACACACACACACCTCAACTGATAGATGGCCAGCTTGGCAGTGTCTTGTTAACCTGATCACCACATCTCTGAGGATGTGACACACACATGGAGAGAATGTGCAGACTCTCCTCATATAAGGACCGTGCATAGTCATCCTACCAGACCAATCTACCTAATCTGCCCGTCTTTGGACTGAGGGAGGAGACCCATGCAGACATGGGGAGAACATGCAAACTCCACACAGGGAGAGCCCCGGGTGCAAACCCTGGTCTCCTTACTGCAATACAATGTGCTGAACCGCGTTATCTTAAGCATATTCCATGTACGTAGCATTCCTTCATCTGTTTCTTTTTCCATAATGGAATATCCTAAGTAGTTAGTTTTACTTTAAAAAATGTATTTAGGGCTGCACGGTGGTGCAGTGGGTAGCGCTACTGCCTCGCAGTTAGGAGACCCAGTTTTGCTTGTTTGCATGTTCTCCCTGTGTCTGTGTGGGTTTCCTCTGGGTACTCCGGTTTCCTCCCACAGTCCAAAGACATGCAGGTTAGGTGCATTGGTGGTTCTAAATTGTCCCTAGTGTGTGCTTGGTGTGTGGGTGTGTGTGTGTGGCCTGCGGTGGGCTGGCGCCCTGCCCAGGGTTTGTTTCCTGCCTTGCGCCCTGTGTTGGCTGGGATTGGCTCCAGCAGACCCCATGACCCTGTAGTTAGGATATAGCAGGTTGGATAATGGATGGATGGATAATGGATGGAAAATGTATTTAAATGATTTCAATATACAGTAATATGAAACAAAGCCACCTGTTTGTTTATGGCATCTTGTATATAATTACCTTTAAAATTAGTGGTTTACAGTAGACCTCTGTCCCTGAGTTGTAGCACAAATAGATAGATAGATAGATACTTTATTAATCCCAATGGGAAATTCACATTCTCCAGCAGCAGCATACTGATACAATAAACAATATTAAATTAAAGATTGATAATAATAATAATAATAATTCATTACATTTATATAGCGCTTTTCTCAGTACTCAATAATAATGCAGGTGAAAAACAGACAATAACTTTGTATAATGTTAAATGTTAACGTTTACCAACCCCGGGTGGAATTGAAGAGTCGCATAGTTTGGGAGAGGAACGGCTTATGAAATGGCTTAGAAAGAAGGTCACCACAATTCTGTCAGACAGATGTGATCCTCTTTTTCCTAAATTTGCAGATTTACGGTAAAGAGCTACAGATTTTTAAAAGTCTTTTATTCCTTGGGCTATAAGCAGTTTGAATTCATTTACATGAAGGTTATGTAGCAAAATTCTGAATCAGTATCGTGTGCACTATTAAAGGCAATTATTTACGCTTTAATAAATCAAATGCGAAGAAAACCTCACATGTGATTATACATACAGTACTTTGCAATCATCTTCTTCAATAAAGACATTAAACTGTCCAAATATTCGGAAGTCTGAACAGCGGTGCTCATTCGCGCGAGATTAATGAACTAGAAAGGGTTTGCCGCGCGCGCGCTCCACCGAGTGTTCCCCCCTCCTCTCTCTCTCTTCCTGTCAATCAGTGGGCCGTCTCTTAATTTCATCCAATCAGCTATGCTCTTAAGTAACGCTAGGCAGGCATATGGCGTAGCCAATTGGAGCAGAGGTGACGTGGCGATGCTACTAACCGGAAGTGGTGCAACCAACCAGCGTGGAAGGAGGCGGGTGGATTTGCAACCAGCGAGAAGGGCCGCGTCGGTCTGTTGGAGAGCGCGCAGGGGGCTTAAAAATTCGACCCAAGAGAGAGTCAGCTGTCTGCATATTCAGGTTTAGAATTTTCCGCTTACCGTACTTTAAGGATTTCCAACAGTTTTGGCATTGTGGGTTATAAACGTAAAACCATATTGTATGATATGTGATTGAAAAACTTTCTTTTAGAGGAGTAACCGGCCAACCGGGGTGAAGAGCTCGGAAAATGATTGATAAACCGGCAGAGAGACACAGGAGATCATACTCGTTTCTTTAACGTCGACGTTTCTTTTTTTAAAAATACAACTGCACTATTGGACACTTCAAGCAGTACGTGTATGTTAGTGTCACACCCACACTATTCCGGAATCCTCATATTATTAAACATGTTTTCAGTACAAATACATACGCCGTAAATGCCAGTGAGAGATTTAAAGGTAATATGTTTTGTTAGTGTAAGACTACGTGGATGCAGCTTCACGGATAAAGCCTGCTGGTTTCAGTCCCGTGCGCGGTCATTGGATGTGCAGTTCGCACATTCTCCCCATGTGTGCGTAGGGTTTCCCTGTCACAGACTTTATAGATGTGGTCCTCGGGTTAACTGTCGATTCCAAACTGGGCCGGCAGGAGTTTAGCGGTGAAAGTGGGCCCCGCGTTGTTTCTTTCCTTATACCCAGTGTTTACAAACTGGGCTCTGGAAATCTGTGCCACAGAATTGAATTAAGTGGGTCAGAAAGTTATGGAATGGCATCGCAAATATAGGCATAAGCCAGTGGTTCCCAACCTTTTTTTGGCCATGCCCCACCTAGGCCTGTCAAATCATGATAACCCCCACTATAACATATACCTTATTCTTCTTATTACCTATTCAAAAAGTGTACTCCTACTCACGTGGAGGAAGCCCATAGTTTCATTATTTTGGTCTAAACAAGCTTCCAAAGAACATGGAAACAAAAGAGGGAAAAGATAGTTGAAGTACTGACAAAGAAATCACTAAGAAATTGTTAAAAAATAATATAATATGAGGTAATATGAAAATGCAGCAAATACAGTTTTGAAAACATATGAGATGTGATATTCATAAATATAAAATAACACAGCTTTTTCTGTAATATTTTGATCATTTTATATTTTTTGTTATATTGCAAAATTTTATAATCATTGTTAGAAATCGTTTCTACCATTAAAATATGAATTGTAAGTAGAAAAACCCAAGCTGGTTGTAAAATCGGAAATTAAAGGGTTCTTCACCATCCCTTCTATGTTTATATTAATATATGAATTTTTTTTTTCTATAATTTTTAACAGTGAATTTCCGTTTTTTCATTTTATATATTGATTTTTTAGGGGGACAATTCGAGAATTTAGGTATGTTAAACAAAGTGCGCCCCATGTTGGAAATCACCGGCATAGGCAGATTGTCCCACACTGGAGATGTTATGTGCTTATAAAAGAGCAGAAGTGTAGCATTTGAATAAAGGAATCAAAACAAAAACTGTAGACAATTTTGGAGGAGTATTTCAAACAGAATCCAATAAATAGATAGATATGCAAATATTCACATTGCTGGTCCTCTCTGCATGGAGTTTGCATGCTCTCCCCTTGTCTGCATGGGTTTCTTCCCACAGTCAAAAGACATGGCGATGCTAAACTGGCCATAGTTTTTCTGTGGTGTGTGTGTGTGTTCCCCCTGTCCAGGGATTATACCTGCCTTGCACTCCGTGCTTGCTAGGATGGTATCCAAACCCTACCTTGACATGCACACAGTCTTTACTTAGACTCGGAAAGTCAGACATGCATGAGCATTTGATGTCTGAGCGCATTCCATTTAAGTTTACAAGAGCTTTTTGTGGGACGTAATTAGCAATGTTTCAGTAAAAATACATGTATTTGGAATGTTGTGAGCGTACGACTGGATGGCTTCACACATGGACACTGGTAACACAATTTGTTTTTCCATGGATGTTTTGATATGGTGTGCTGTTGGTCACCATTGACTTATCTTGTATCAGAATTTATTTAACTCTGTTATGCATGAAAGCTTGAGATTAAGTTTGTGTCTTGGCCATCACTACAATCTACATGGAGTAAATAACATTTAAAAAAAAAAATAATAATTTGGGGTGGAGTATTCCATTAAATGGCAAGCTGCCCCATGCATGCTAAAACACATACGAAATTTTAAATGTATACGTTTTGTTCAGTTCTTGAAAATTTGTTTGCACGCCAGTTGCGCTCTTAACCTCTCGCTCACTAGCTAGAACAGGGGTGGGCAATGTCAGTCCTGGAGAGCTGCAGTGGCTACAGATTTTTGTTCCAACCCAGTTTCAGAAGCAACTCTGGATCCCGGTTGGCAACTACCCCCCCCCCCCAGGCAGACGCGGTCCAGCCTCACCCTCCAGAAATGACCCTCTATCTGCAGCAGCCAGCTGTTAAGTGGGCGACCCCTAGGCCTGGTCCATCCACTTGAGTCCCCAACAATGAGGATCTTACAAGCTGGATCACCCTCGGGGAAACGTGCCACATGGCCGTAGTGCCGTAACTGACGCTCCCCTCACAATGCAGGTCATGTGCCTCATTCGGGACTCCGTGAGCAACACAAAGTCAAACCAGCGGGACCCAAGGATTTTTCCAGAGAGACACAGTACCAAATGAGTACCAATACCAAAGCATCCTCGTCACACCCAATGCATCTTTAACTCTGCCACCTCCAGATCTGTCTCCTTGTTTCTGGTCAGTGGTCATTGCCCATCCCTGAGCTAGATGATCAAAGCACACACATGTACATAATTACTGGCAGCAGCAGGCAAAATCTTTGCAAAATAATGCAAATACATTTTTCTTTAAGTGGCAGATATAAGCTGCTGTACCTTTTCATTCAACATCAGAAAATATCGGTCTGCAGCATTTTTCTAATAAAGTCAAAGGATTATGTAGGGAAAGTCTTGTGCCAGACAGATTAGATTTTTTTAAAATTGAAATATTGGTATGGATGCCATGACTAAGAATACCTTATGATTCAAAAACAGGGTGAGTTGACCAATGGCAGGGGACAGTACCATGCATTTGGCCACAGAGCGGTATGGCTCCTGGGAGAGCTGGCAATATATGGAAAAGGCTGGATTGGTTCAGAGGAAGCGAAATGATGAGAAGAGAAGGTCATGGTCATTTATTGATGCCTTCACTGTGAGTACGCATGTACACCTACGTCTTCTTCATGAACACATGTAACTTCTTCCCTTGTGTATTATTTTTTTTTATACTTTCTCCATCACAGAGTGTTTTCTTGCCCCAAGGCTACCCAGAGAGTGTCAGTGAGGACTATTTAAGTTATCAGCTGTGGGACACCGTGCAGGTAAGCGTTTGTGAGTTGTGTGCCCAATGTGGTTTGGACACGGATCTCTTTAATACAAGACTTTGTTTTGCAGGCCTTTGCCAGCAGCATCACTGGCACCCTAGCCACGCAGGCCACATTGCGTGGTGTTGGTGTTGGAAACAAGGAGGCTACCATTACCGGGGCAACGATTACATGGATCTTGAGGGGTAAGGAAAGCGTACGTTTGTGCCCTCACTGGAATTTGCTTTGGTTTTACTTTTGAAACAGGATGTTTATGTCACTGTTTCAGATGGGACTGGGATGCTGGGAAGGATTCTGTTTGCTTGGAAAAAAGGGTAAGTGCCATTACAAAACAGATGTCCCATTTGTGCTTCTGTACTATCCTGTGAACATAACTCAACTCAAAATGTCGTGATCTTGTCTTGTATTACAGGACCAAGCTGGACTGTGATGCCAAGAAGTGGAGGTCTCTAAGTGCCATCTCATTATTCTTAAGCACAACTTGCTTCAATTTTTTATATGCTTAATTTATTCTGTCATTCCTAAACTGCTACCCAACTGTCCTGCCATGTCAGGTTGTTCCTGTTTTCCATGTATTTCCATCTAATATGACAATGGATGGCATCTCTTCTTCAGGCTCTTTGCAGACGTCCTTAATGACATTGCCATATTCATGGAGATCGTAGCCCCAGCCTTCCCAGCATGTTTCACCCTTATCGTTTGCACAGCTGGAATTTTTAAGGTATTGGCTGCTATTGTCCTACTCCATCATTTTCAAGATCAACTTTCTTCAAACTGAGACCAACTCCTTTTCTTGCAGTCTTTAGTGGGTGTAGCAGGAGGTGCCACAAGAGCTGCCCTCACGGTCCACCAGGCAAGGAGAGACAATATGGCAGATGTTTCTGCAAAGGATGGAAGCCAGGTGGGTGTGAATCAAGTTGCTTGCTGACGTCTAGCAGCTTTTACCAAGAGGCTGTAATATTTCAAGCTATGAGCCTAATTTAAGTTTCCATAATCCTGTATGTGGCTTTTTTGGGCTTCAGGAGACTCTAGTTAATCTGGCTGGTCTGCTTATTAGCCTTCTCATCATTCCTCTTGTGGCTGACAACATAATGTGAGTGTCCATCAAGTTAATGAACATCTTAGTCTTTGTCTTGAGAATTGTTAACCTCTCTTAACACTTTTCCCTGTTCACCTGACAGATTGACCTTTGTCCTCTACTTTTTCTTCACTGGCCTCCATCTTTTCTCAAACTATAAAGCGGTGTGTTCTGTGGTCATGGAAACCCTCAACCAGGCCCGTCTCTCTATCCTGACCTACCACTACTTGAAGGAAGGGTCTGTTCTTACACCCGTGGAAGCCAATCAAAGGGAACCTGTGCTACCAAGTATGTAAGAGAGCCATTTTAATTTTGATGAGTTTCACCTTGATAACCTTTCAGTCAGCTGATTCTGATGAATTGAGTGGCATCCTCATTTACAAAATCTATTATACCCTTCTAATTCTTTCAAATTTACATGCATTGTTTTAGTTTTCTGAGTATTCACTACCTGTGTGAATACACTACATTCCACTTCCAAAACTCTTAAAAGCTGTTAATGTTCAAATGTCCGTCAACTTGGGGGGGGGGGGGGGGGGGGTTTACAGCTGCTGCTGCAAGCATCCTTGACCCTACAGTGGTTATTACTAAATAGAATACTTCTTTGTAGCTCCGACTGATTCCAACTAGACATAGGCAATTAATCTCCCATTGACCTTTCTAATTTGTGTTGACCTCCTACCGTGTTTCCCCGAAAATAAGCCCTAGAGTGATTTTCAGGCTACTCTGTAATATAAACCCTACCCCAAAAATAAGCTCTAGTCAAGATCGTCAGCTGAAAAGTAAGGAGCATAAGGCCAGGTTTATACTTCACGCCATGCGACGCATGTGCCCAAAAGATCGATTAAATTCCGAGGACACCTTGCCAAAATATCTCTGAAAAGGATGTTTAATGATTATATCCATCAATTCAGGATGCGCCCATTCCAGCAACATCCGTGCAAGACAGAAACAAAATCTCTGGACGGAGCATCAGCTCATCGCAAGGTGAACACAAGCACACACATACACTGTCATTTTAGCTTCACCAAATCCCCAAACCTTCATGTCTTTGGATGGAAAACTGAGCCCACTGTGGAAACCCACCAGGAATACATGCAAACTCCAGGCAGGGATCACACGGGACGTGACTTCCTGCAAGACAACCGTGCTACCGCTCTGCCATCCCTATATGTGTAACTATTAACAGTATTCATTATTTAAACAAAGTTAACGATTTATGTGTAAAATGTAAAATACATATTTTAATGCATCATGAATGTGATGTCAAGTATAAATCTAAGAATTCTAAATGTGCAGAGAGCTGGAATATCATACTGTAAATGTAATTAATGTGTTCTGTGGGGTGATTGCTGCTGTCAGTTCAGGAGGAAGCTCCGAAGTGCGTAGCAATTTAACAACTGGGTTGGTTTTAAGATGATGTTTACGACAGTCTGCTTTAATGATAAAGTTTAAAGGATAAGGTTAATGTGGACATTTCGAGGTTAAAGCCGAAATGTTTACTTTAATCACAAAATAGACATTTTCATTAGGTCCTTGTTATTTTTCTCTGTGGCTCAAATACGCCGCCATACATTCTGATGTTATTGTGAAGGTAGAAAAAAAAAAAGATGGCAAAGAAGATGGTATGGGAGACTTTTAAAATGTGTCATTACTTTGGGGAGTATGCGACGCTTGAATATAAAAGCACCACGAATGCATTTGTATGTCAGCATTTTGCTTCACCACATCAACCCATTCATCAAACGCACATCGATCCTGGAGGATCCTAAAAGCGACTGGAGTAGCAAGAAATTCAGGCTAGAATTCAGGGTTTGAATGTGGAGAGTTATGATGATATTCCAGAGGAAGATGACATGACTGTATTTGGATAAATGTACAGTGCATCCAGAAAGTATTCCCAGCGCATCACTTTTTCCACCTTTTGTTATGTTATAGCCTTATTCCAAAATGGATTAAATTCATTTTTTTCCTCAGAATTCTACACACAACACCCCATAATGACAACGTGAAAAACGTTTACTTGAGGTTTTTGCAAATTTATTAAAAATAAAAAAACTGAGAAATCACATGTACATAAGTATTCAGGTTCAAGCATCAGGTGTATTTGATGCCCCTTTGGCAGCAATTCCAGCCTCAAGTCTTGTTGAATATGAAGCCACAAGCTTGGCACACCTATCCTTGGCCAGTTTCGTCCATTCCTGTTTGCAGCACCTCTCAAGCTCCATCAGGTTGGATGGGAAGCGTCGGTGCACAGCCATTTTAAGATCTTTCCAGAGATGTTCAATCAGATTCAAGTCTGGGCTCTGGCTGGGCCACTCAAGGACATTCACAGAGTTGTCCTGAAGCCACTCTTTTGATACCTTGGCTGTGTGCTTAGGGTCGTTGTCCTGCTGAAAGATGAACCGTCGCCCCAGTCTGAGGTCAAGAGCGCTCTGGAGCAGGTTTTCATCCAGGATGTCTCTGTACATTGCTACAGTTATCTTTCCCTTTATCCTGACTAGTCTCCCAGTCCCTGCCTCTGAAAAACATCCCCACAGCATGATGCTGCCACCACCATGCTTCACTGTAGGGATGGTGCCAGGTTTCCTCCAAACGTGACGCCTGGCATTCACACCAAAGAGTTCAATCTTTGTCTCATCAGACCAGAGAATTTTCTTTCTCATGGTCTGAGAGTCCTTCAGGTGCCTTTTGGCAAACTCCAGGCAGGCTGCCATGTGCCTTTTACTAAGGAGTGGCTTCTGTCTGGCCACTCTACCATACAGGCCTGATTGGTGGATTGCTGCAGAGATGGTTGTCCTTCTGGAAGGTTCTCCTCTCTCCACAGAGGACCTCTGGAGCTCTGATAGAGTGACCATCAGGTTCTTGGTCATCTCCCTAACTAAGGCCCTTCTCCCCCGATCGCTCAGTTGAGATGGCCAGCCAGCTCTAGGAAGAGTCCTGGTGGTTTCGAACTACTTCCACTTACGGATGATGGAGGCCACTGTGCTCATTGGGACCTTCAAAGCAGCAGAAATTTTTTTGTAACCTTCCCCAGATTTGTGCCTCGAGACAATCCTGTCTCAAAGGTCTACAGACAATTCCTTTGACTTCATGCTTGGTTTGTGCTCTGACATGAACTGTCAACTGTGGGACCTTATATAGACGTGTGTGCCTTTCCAAATCATGTCCAGTCAACTTGATTTACCACAGGTGGATTCCAATGAAGCTGCAGAAACATCTCAAGGATGATCGGGGGAAACAGGAGGCACCTGAGCTCAATTTCGAGCTTCACGGCAAAGGCTGTGAATACTTATGTACATGTGCTTTCTCAATTTTATTTTTAATAAATTTGCAAAATCCTCAAGAAAGATGTAATCATGTGATGTGATTACATCTTTCCTGAAGAAGGGGCCTCAGTTGCCTCGAAAGCTTGCTTATTATGATCTTTGTAGTTAGCCAATAAAAGGTGTTATTTTGCTTGGCTTTTCTCTACATTCATAATGGCTAACACGGTACAACACCCTAGTACTACAAAAACCTCAAGTAAACTTTTTTCATGTTGTCATTATGGGGTGTTGTGTGTAGAATTCTGAGGAAAAAAATGAATTTAATCCATTTTGGAATAAGGCTGTAACATAACAAAATGTGGAAAAAGTGATGCGCTGTGAATACTTTCCGGATGCACTGTATATTGTTGTACATGAATAAATAATAAGATATCCCCTGAAAATAAGCCCTAGTGCATCTTTAGGAGCAAAAATTAATACAAGACCCCGTCTTATTTTTGGGGAAGCACGATAGATCATTTTACACACTTCCAGTTTAAGAATCAGACTAAGTTCTAGTGGTAGGTTTCATTTGTACACTTCTCCTGCATCATTCAAAGTGGTGTCCTGCTATTTGCTCATTGGACACTTGCAAAATAATAAAGCAAGTCTTCCTCTAACCTGCTGGCCTCTTTTCTGCTCTTTTACTTTTCTCGCTATTCTCACCCTGTTGCTATTTTACTAATTCCTATTCCTCCTGACCTCAAACCGCTCTACCGGTTTGGTGCAAAAGCACAGCCACTTATCTCTCACCCCTGTCACTCACCTCTCCCTTGGGAAGGTGCCCTATGCTCTTGCAAAACAGCTGTTCATGCAGCAGCGAGTCGCGTCACAATACGTTTGTAGCACAGGATACCATCCGAGTGTTAAAAAACAAGACCCAAGCCACAGTGGCATAAGGGTGCCATGTTTTGCACACACACCGTGGGTTAAAAAAGTAAAACATTTTACAAATAATGTACCAAAGCACAGTGGCAGAGTGTGTGTGTGGCCCATAAGGATTTAAGCTGTCCTGAGTAGGACTTCTGCACCCAGACGTCAGTATGAGAGTAAAGACAAGACGGCAGTGCTGATGTTCACTTTTTTAGGGTACGCATGCTTGGGATTTGGATGGCTGTTTTATTTCAATAAGTTGCCTGACTAACACTATCATTTTATTTATTTGTTTATTTTTTTTATTTTCTTTGGTGTTTGTTCTTTCTGTGACTGCTACTGCAGCCATTATTACCGTGATAATCAAATCTACAAAAAGTATATGCAAGTACACATGTATCTGCCAGAATTGTTAACCTATGTCCGAATACATTTGAATGTTATTTTCAATTTTGTTGTTCAAATCTTTTTTTTGCTAATTTGACATCCTTAGTGCAGACGATTCATTAATAATGAGAGAGTTGACCCTGCTGTTTTATTCATAATTCTGTAATTGCATTTAAACAAAGCAGCTTAATATTTCATCACTATGAATAAGCATCCTGGGTAGAGTAGGGAAAAGCTGCAGGAACCCACTTTCATAACCTGTCTGGCATTTGATTGAAGGGTCTCCGTCTGCTTGGCTTCTCCTAGACAGAAACATTTTATCCCACGTCCAAGAATGTCTGCTTTAGTTTAGTTAGTGAGTGTGTCTTGCAGTGTACTGGCATCCTGTCTACGGTTATTCCAGCTCGGTGACTGATGATGTCCTGTTATCCTCTTTTGGGTAATGCAGATTAAGAAAATGGATAGACAGATACTAATTATTAATTTATATGGGGACAGAAGTAGTTAACAATAAACAAGCTGTTAGAAACTGACTTAAGCACTAATTAAAAAAGTACCATATATCAAGTCTAGCAGGATCTCCCTAGCTGCAGTTGTTTTTTCACAAGAGGAGTAAATCTGGCATGTGGTCTTAATGTTGATGGAGAAGTATAGAGAAGGCCAGAAGGAGCTGCATTGTGTCTTTGTGGACCTGGAGAAAGCAAATGACAGGGTGACTGAGAGGAGCTGTGGTATTGTATGAGGAAATCAGGAGTGGCAGAGAAGTATGTAAGAGTTGTACAGGATATGTACGAGGGAAGTGTGACAGTGGTGAGGTCTGCGGTAGGAGTGACGGAGGTGGGATTGCATCAGGGATCGGCTCTGAGCCCTTTCTTATTTGCAATGGTGATGGACAGGTTGACAGATGAGATTAGACAGGAGTCCCCATGGACTGTGATGTTTGCTGATGACATTGTGATCTGTAGTGAGAGTAGGAAGCAGGTTGAAGAGACCCTGGAGAGGTGGAGATATGCTCTAGAGAGCAGAGGAATGAAGGTCAGTAGGACCACCATGACAGAATACATGTGTGTGAATGAGAGGGAGGTCAGTGGAATGGTGAGGATGCAAGGAGTAGAGTTGGCAAAGGTGGATGAGTTTAAATACTTGGGATCAACAGTACAGAGAAACAGGGAGTGTGGAAGAGAAGTGAAAAAGAGAGTGCAGGCAGGGTGGAGAAGAGTGTCAGGAGTGATTTGTGACAGGCGGGTATTAACACGAGTGAAAGGGAAGGTCTACAGGACGGTAGTGAGACCAGCTGTGTTATATGGGCTGGAGACGGTGGCACAGGAGACAGAGCTGGAGGTGAAAGAGTTAAAGATGCTAAGATTTGCATTGGGTGTGACGAGGATGGACAGGATTAGAAATGAGGACATTAGAGGGTCAGCTCAAGTTGGACAGTTGGGAGACAAAGTCAGAGAGGTGAGATTGTGTTGCTTTGGACATGTGCAGAGGAGAGATGCTGGGTATATTGGGAGAAGGGTGCTAAGGATAGAGCTGCCAGGTAAGAGGACAAGAGGAAGGTTTATGGATGTGAGAGAGAACATGCAGATGATGGGTGTGACAGAGCAAGATGCTGAGGACAGGAAGATATGGAAGAAGATGATCCGCTGTGGGAGCAGCCGAAAGAAGAAGAGAAAGGTCTTAATGAACCAAAATGTGGTAGCAGAATGGTTTCATTATAAACTCTGCAACAAACCACCCAGCAATACTCGCTTTCTGTCTCTATTTTGTCTTGTGCCATCAAATGTGCACACAAAACACAGGGATCCTCCAAGTCTGGAAAAGAATTTCATGATCTGTGAAGGTGCAGCAAACGCTGTTAAAATATTCAGGTTTTTTTGTTTTGTTAGTTCAGACCCATGTTATGATGTGTGCAAAACACCTGCCTTCACTATTTGTGAACACAATCCATGTAATTCATAAAGTTGTTAAATTATGGTTTACTACCCCCTAGTCAAATACTGTTGCATAACCAGACAGCAAAAATCATGCGCCATTGCAACTTTGCTGAAAGATATTTCTTCAGTCTTACAATTTAAAAATGAGCTTGCATCTGGACTCCAGAAGTGGTAGCGTACTGTGTGTATTTGTGTAAACTATTCATTGATTTAATAAGCATTGAATCTTCTGTGAGTTGCATTGAGGAGAGATAATACAAACGGGCTTTCATGTAGTTTGTGACATCTCTTTCTGAACTTCATGACCACGACATAACATTCTCAAACCTGCTTAATGAAGTCTAGGGTCAGCATGGAGCACAAAGATGGGACACAGCAAACCCCCCCCCAAATAATCACAACTACATTGGGCAAATTTGGAATTTGTGCGTCTAGAAGGAAGTGTTAGCTTTGCAAGTGGTCCAGGTTCAATGCTGGGAATTGCACTGTAGAAATTTAATTCATGTTAAAGTACTGTCACAACAGCAGACAAAAAAATCACATCAGCAAATAACAATCCCAACATAAATACTGCATTTATACTTAGCTTGTATTAAAGAATCGCTAAGTGTACAGTCCACATCAGGCTCTGGCCAGAGACCCCAAGTGAGTATTGGGAAGGTTAATGTTGCAGAAGCAGTTAGGACTAGATAGTTTGCGCTCTCTCTCAGCTCAGGTGGTCTTGGTGCGCCCTGCCATTGTCTTCTCCAGGTGCTGTTGCAGTGTACATTCATTTGGAGAGTGAAAGGTTGCGGAGGGCTTTGACTCGGTAGTCCCCATGGTTAAGTTGGTAATCAGTTACGATTCTCAATTCCTTGGTTTCTCAAATGCTAGATTGTGGCAACACTTTTTTGTAAATTGAAGATATTTGTTTTGGAACAATAAACAAATTGAGTCTGTTTGTTGTGGTAGGGTCCTAGAATGCCCCCTTTATATTCTTTATTATGTAGATGTTATCGGAATGCCCCAAACCCCATACTCTTACCACAACTATCTGAATTGGCTGCTATTATAGTTGAACAAGCCTCTTTCTTTTGCACGTATAACCTTGACAGTTACACATCATTCTATTATAATAAAAAAAAAAATCCTGGGACGAGACGAGATTTTTTTAGCCTGGGATGAGACGTGACTTTTTCAGAGAGATACTTTCCCGTGAGACGAGACCTTGTGCCAAGAGATTTAACTAGGTCCGGGGCCAGAAATAAAAGACAAAGAGTAGATGACAAAGTAGAACATTGTAAATAATTCAAAAACGTTGGCGCGATACACATGCAGAGCAGGTTAGAGATAATGAAAGTATGAAAATTCAAAAGTCTCAAAAAAATGATAGTAAAGATCGCATTAGTGCAAACAAACGGAAATTATTATTTGGTGAAATAACGGAACAGCGAAAAGAGATCAAATATATCGTTTGGATTTAAACTTTAAGTCGGAGACTTGTAGATCGTCTAATTTGTGTTGCCATCAGGGAAAAGTAGTGTTTCTTCCCAATGAAGAGGCATATCCGTGAGAATTAAAAGATTTTTTGTTTGGTGAAAGTGAAATCCACATATGCGAGTAGCAGAGACGGGGGATTGGCGAGCGAAGCCCCCTAGTTTATTCATAATATAAAGATAATATGGCTAATATATAAGCAAGCAGAGTACAAATGTTGGCAAAATAATATGACTTGCTTCATATTAAACATCCAGTATACTTAGATTACCCGTTGGCTTTTATCTTAATGTGTTGATTTGTCTGGACCAGAAGGCCCTTGGTTAAAGTGGTACAATGAGACAGTGTGGCCTGTCTGAATATGGTAGGTGGGAGAGAGAAAGTGTCTTCTCCTCCTCTGTGGATGGAAAATGGCAACAAGACAGCCATCGGCATGTTAACCTTCCACTTATTGTGGCTCGGTAGCTCCTGACACACAACCTGAATCATTGCCCCCATTGTAGCCCAGTCCAGTTGTACCCTGTCCATATCTTAGCTCTCTGTATTTCACCAAGCTAGCTGACCTGGCCAGTTAAATCTCCTCTGATGAGTGGACAGGGTTAAAAATTAAAACTATAATGTACAAAGCAGTCATCATTCAATAATATTTTTTTTTCTGCCCACTATCGATCATTCACACTTTTCAGCATTTATCATGGCAGAGCCCTTTCTCACAGATTGACAAAGTTCAGTAATAAAGTCAAAGCAAAAATATATGATCAAAACAAAAATTAAGCAATTACACATTTTGTGTGATTAAAGTTTTATTAAGAAAATCTACCTTTACAGAGTAATTCTGATCAATGCTGGACCATTAAAAACTTTATGAAGTGAGAATACGTGCAGCACCCACAGCCACTGTAACGTGTAGAAGAGCGAGATCAAAAGGCACACCTAGACCACAAAACTACTAACTGTAGTGCTAAGTTTATTGTTCTTTTCTTTAAAATGTTGCTATCATTTTTTAATGTTGTGCTTGCCTGTAGTCACTGAAGTGCATATAAAGTTGAATTGATTTTTGAAATGCCGTTAGGCAAAGGCATCCGCAAAAGAGCAACAACAGTGAAATATTTCTTGATCATTGCAGTATTATGTACAGCACATTCAAGTTGTTGTATTTGTAAAACAGATTTAAAATTGTAGTAGGTCATGAAATTGTACTGATTCACCAGGGAGAGTAAAAAGAAAATGAAAATGGACGGGAGAATCAAAAGTCGAAAAACGGTCAAAACTGGAACTTGGGGAGATCTTTTGTCAAAGTCAATATGTAATTGAAAATACAGAGTCGAGAAACAATAGCAGTACAAAAAAAAAATCAGGAAAGACTAATCAAATAAAGATTTTCTGTACAGGTTGAGGTTTATCTGTCAAGTTTTTCATATTGTTGCTAAAAGTGACAGCAGTGACGTAGCTCGAGTTCCTGCCATTCGTACTTCAATTTGCCGCCCTCCAACATATCTGAACAAGTTAACCTATTTAAATAGAAAATTAAAATGATGTGAAGAGAAAAATTAAGATAAATTGTGCATAGATTTATTCATATACAGAGAAACAGCAATAATTTTTCACATATAATTATTTAGAAGCATCAACCAGACAAGAATATCATATAGACGCTGTACTGATAAGCCGTGTTCTAATTATTAGTTTATTATAAATACACTACGAAAACCAGAACAAGTGTGGTGTACCAGTGATAGGTGGGGATGTTTTCTGTGCAGAGTAAGAATGCATTCGGATTGATAACGAAATGAAATTGTAAATTAGTTATCTTCCTAGAAATTATTATCGGTGTAATGTTTAGGTTTATTTTTGTTATTGCCTCATAAATTTCAACTGCTGTCTGAGATGGCGTCATAGAAGGACGGTCTGAAAATGATTTTTGAGGCATTTGTGGATAAAAATAAGAGAATTTGACTCTTTTTATTCATGAGTGATATTTTTCCGATCCCTGCTGCTATACACACGAATTGTACTGAGCCTTTTGGCCAATAATGCCGCCCCCAAAAAATGTGCCACCTGGGGTGGATTGCCCCCTCCTAACTACGCCACTGAGTGACATACAAATGAAGCACTCTGGGAAATTCTTGGAAGGATCTCCATGGTAATTGCAGAAACGATTACCTAACATGGCGGCACCAAAATGATGGCGTGACAAAAATCTGATTTATTAAAATTTTTCTTTCTGAATGATTTCTACACAAATTTTAAATTGAGTCTCAAAACATAATTCATGTAGCCATGTTAGGAAATGCACAAGAAATTGATAAAAGTTGGAGATCCTAACAAAGGTCCCATGCTTGGATTAAATTAAAGCACATTACCCTGTGTATATTTTCCTTGCGTTACGAGAGTAGACCACAATACCTCACCACATCATGTAGGCTTATTGACCAGGAATGGCTTTGTAAATGACATGGACAACAACATGGACACACAGTGACTCTTAAATTGATTTGTAATGCTTATCAAGGTGAAAAACAGTTCTGTTGTCTCATTTCCTTAAATAACAATTTTAAATGCATGAAAATTTCATGTCTAATTATCTGAATTCACAATGTACTGGAAAATTAGTACTATTTCCAGTTTGTGTTTTATATTGGTATCTTGCTCTTCTCTTTAATACAGTATCCTTTATTTGTGATCATTTAATGTCACAGCCAAATCTCCTTTTATGTCTTTTATTTGAAATGGACACAAGCACGGTCACTGTAGTTCCATACTGGATGATGCACATTGTGCCTTTCTTATGGAATTTCTATTTATTTTGTGGACAGGTTTCAGAAGGAGGCTCGAGATCCAGTTGGGAACCAAGCTTGGAAATGTGGTGAGCAGGTATGTGGGGCATCAAGTAGAGCTGTGAGGCCACAGCCAGAGCAGCACCAGTTTCTGTGTATGTTCCTGTTCCCCTCTCCCTGACTGTGCTTGTATTCTGGCAGCTTATCTGACTTTGAAAAGGCACTGCAGGATAACGGGAAGAAATACATCATTGGGGTGGACAAGAGAAAAGGTCAGAGGTCAGGGTTTCTGTGAGCCTTGTTAGCGTGAGGGATTACACCTACACACTCTTGGACTTGTTGCTTTCTCTTTTCCGCAGGCAGAGTGCTGGTTTGCCTGAGTTCAGGTGCAGGGTCACTTGATGAACTGCAGGCAGGATTCCATGCCTACGTTCTGTCGTTCTTCCTAGAACTGCAGGCCTCAGGCCCTGGACCATACAAGGCAGCAATTCAGAGGTGCAGAGACATCGCTGTCTCAGGTGAGGCGTGATCAAGTGTTTATTTGAGACCTTCCTTGCCATTTGTGCCTTTCTGGGGGTGGATTTTTTTTTTTTTTCTGGTTTCTTATGTTGTTTTCTGTCCAAAGAGCATTTAATTATGTTTGTCAGTGTTTGTGTGTCTGTGTTGGTTTGAAGGCCTGCCTGTCTTTGACCCTCTATGCCTCGGCCAGTTTCCCCTTTTCTTATTTTTTAAATGCATGTTGACAGTTTCCCGGTCTGTGATATTATTTCAGCTGCCACTAATGATCAGCATTGGAGACTGGTGACAGAGACACACAGATTGGTTGACGTAGCCTTCCCCCATTTCCAAGCCGGTGAGTTCCACAGGCCTTTGGAGGTTTCTTCCGTTAAACTTTGTTTTCTGCTGCTGCTTTTACCCCTTCATTCCGTTTCCTAGCTCTGCAGAAGGCTGGCTGGCGCACTGACCACACGTTACTGGACTTTGATGAGTGGCGAGTTGACTGGGCAGAAGGAAACCTCCAAAAGAAAGCCTTATAAAAGTGCCAGATGTAGATAAATGTAGAAATTTGAAGGTCTTGCTCCTGTGCTGGCTTAGACTAGCTGCTACTCAATTCACCTGATTTTTTTTTTTTTTTTTTTTTAATTAAAAGTTTATTTTTTTTAAATAACAATGTTGAGTTTATTGTCGGCCTTTCTCTAAGTGCACCATGAAATTTAATTCTGGCAAATGACAGTTCTACTGAAAGAGGAAAGCGATTAGTAAAGTTACTAATCACGGTGATGTGTTGCATGCTGATTAGTAAAAATGTTAGCGTACTCTGTGCACATGACAGTATCTACCTGTTGTCACTGCAGACCAGAGTGGAGCCCACCTTCAAGTAAAGCAGCGCTTTGGATCAGTGGCCGTGGCTGCAGGTTTTCATTCCAACCCTTTTCTTAATGAGTGACCTGTGTTTGCTGCTAATTAACTTCTTTTGAACTCATTTTAATTGACTTGCTCTTGAAGACTCTGACCCCTTAAATTGTTTTCTTTTTTCCTTAATTAGAAGCCAAACAATAACGAGATACAAAATGAGCCAAAACAACTGATGTCTGTCGTACAATATCTGAAAATACAGGACGATGAAGGTCTTAGGCATGTTGGTCTGCTCAGGTCTCCAAAACATTTGACCAGTGCTGCTCTTAGAAAGAGAAAATCAAGAATTTCAGAAATGTCTGCTAATGCACCACAAGAGCAGCAACAAGCCAGGAAATTAAAGAACAGGTTTAATTAACAACAACAATCAGCACCTCATTAAGCAGCTGGTTGGAGTTTGAGGCCCTGACTTCGTTGGTCTTCTGTTGGCTCCCTCACTTCACATTTCATTTCTTTTTGGGTGCCGTTTAAGGAAAAAAATTGAAACAATTCAGAGGAACAATGAAGAAATCTTAAAAAATCAATTAAAGTTCATTAGCAGTACAATCAGGGCACTCAAAAAAAAAAAAAAAAGGGGGGGGGGTTAGAATGAAAACCTGCAGCCACGGTGGTCCTCCAGGACTGGAGTTGGCGACCCCTGCTTTGGTCAAGGTGTGTCTGACAATTGGCCGTTGAGCTCCCCTCAAACCACAGCAGCCCTTCATTAAGGAATGAGACGTGACAAAGAAACATTTGCTCATCTAGGATCAGTTATTTATTATAGTACAAGTTTAGAAATACGTGGCAGGGTCCGTGTGCCTTCTCAGTGACGTGGTTTCTCAAAACCAGTGGGCAGAGGGTTGGTGTGAGGGTTGTGGAAGAGCGAGTGATTGCCATCACCCCACGGAAATGGCTGTTGATTCAGGTCAGATGAGTTGGTGATGAACATGAGTGGGGGAAAAAACAATAGAAATGTCCAACTGTTAGAAAGAAAGGAAGTCAAAACTTTCACATTTCAAAACCAGTCCAGAAACCGGCAGCTTACCTTGGTGCGAATGCGCAGGTGGGCATATGGCTTAAACTCGGGCATCTCGTGGTGGTGCTGTTTTTTCAGCCAGGCGTTGAGTATGCACACAGCAACCCCTGGGACGGCCACAAAGAAGGACAACAGGCGCCAGGTACGAACTGTGAAAAGGAAGATTTCAAATGCAAAGGTTGAGAGAAGGAGAATAACACCCTCTGCAGTCTTCCTCTTCCTACCATATTAGGAACAGTGACTGTGCATGCGCTAAAAAGTCGTGTTTAATTCCGTTTCATTGGTACTTAGTAACAATATGCGAGTGTATGATAGCGTTGGCTTTTTCAGAAATGTTACGGTTTTGCTTTGATTAAAAACAAAATGTGTCGTCCGTTAATTTCAGAGTTATTGTCACGTTTACACCGTGCAATGAAATTTCTGTCTGAATGTTTGAGCAGCACGGAGCAGGTTGCAATTGTTCTTGTCTAGCGTCCTAAATTTTTCACTACGGGTTATGTATAATATCCATTCAACGATTTTGTAAACTCACTTCCAACATCACAAAATAATAGGTAGTGGTAAGTTAAAGTCCACTTTCCTTTTGCATTTAGTTTCACGAAACTGAAACTAAACTTCATCTCCCATGCGCATTTATCAAGTGTTTCGCCAGTCTTAGCTGGTTAAAAATAAATCTCAGAATGACGTTAATTTGGACCGATTCTTGGGAATACGAGTAAAAAGAATTTATCAATTTTCCTAATTTAGGAAACAATTCCTAATTTCATCAGGATTTAGGAGAGCTTGTGAGCCATCTTAAATTGCTAGAAGCTGCCACAAGATGGTGTTCAAGCAGAGCTGAGGCACGCACACCCTGAGAAAGGTGGAATGTTTTTGGAACTCCTGGACAACAATGAACTTGTAAAAAGATTCCAATATGACAGAGATGGAATAACATTCTGAACAAATCTTTATGTTGCGCTCCATCTATATACAAAGAAGTTGTGTGCTGTCAGTCAGTCGAAATGAAAGTGTTGGTAACGTGGTGTTTTTTGTTACCCATTATCTGTAATTTGTGTCAGACTTTGAATGTCTTTGCACAGCATGAGCTAATGCGCATATTTGTACATTTTCTCCACCACTCCATGTGAGGGTAACGTTCAAGCAAGCTGCACTAATGCAAATCGCCAGTTTTCCTCGAGTTATTCGTATCATTGATGTTGAAATGCCAGGGGGGTATGCAGAGCTCCATGAACCCCTTGGAAAGTTGGCATTACACTTCAGTCCAAGAACAATCAAGAAGCGAGGCAGAGAGACTCCCGGGGCGTTGGATAAAGATTGTGAGAGATTAAGGTCTCTGTGACCCCTTGAACCCTCTGAGCAGACGTCAGACACCATATAAAAGTCCAAATATAACTTTTATTTAGACTTATATGTGCACCAAGCACCCTATACACTACAACACTCATATAAGTAATCCATAATCAATAAATCAATACACAATACCACCACTCCCAGACACGTCGCCACCCTACCTCCCAGCTCAGCTCGGCGTACTGGGCTTTCCCATAGTCCTTTATACTCCCTGACCCGGAAGTGGTTCCTGGCACAACCCACAAGTCCTTATTCCTCCCGGGTCAGGGTAAACAGTCCTTTTCTTCACCCCGGAAGTACATCGTTTTCTCCTGTCCTGGGATTATGACGTACTTCTGGGTTATAGGGCATATAAGAGTCCCCGGGTTTCCCTACAGCGACTCCTGGTGGTCCCCAAGGCATCCAGCAGGGCTGTGCATAAAAACTACATAGTCCATGAGTCCCTGCTGGAACTCGGGGCATGTCCATGCTGCAGGGAAAGCTCCACCTGGCGGCCTGGGGGTATTGGCCGGAATGACAAGCCGGCCACATATCACAAGATAAAGTAAGTGGGGATCACAGAGAAGGACGTGGTATGCGACTCTTGGAGCCAATTTGGGACACCTAGCGTAAATGCCCACGCTGTTATTTTATGAGTCATGTATGTATGAGAGACTTAATTTTTTTAGTACACTTTTTAACTTGATACAAGTGTGGTTTTTAAAATATTTTTTTATATATAATTTTCAACTTTTTAGTCATGGGTTTGTTTTAGTATAATTTTGTAATCAATATTTTAACACTTTAATATTTCTATCCATTACTAGCGCCATCTATTGGTGAAATCTTGAACTATTCTTCATATGAAAATTTCATTTCTTACTTAACATGGATTAATTGATCAATTAGTGCAACTGATTATTGATTCATGTATTGTCATCGGAAGTAAGTGTGTAAAATGTCAAGTTATTTAGACAATAGGAAGTGGGTTAAACATCGATTACAAGATTTGTACCAGACAACAAACGGGAAGTTAAAAGAAGCCGGGTAATAATACAAAAAAGCAGTAGGATAGCCACGACTAGTTTCAGTAGAGCTGTTGCTTTATGAGACGTCTCCGATTGACTTAACAGTGACAAGGGGATTCTTCTGGAACTGTGGCTGTGCATCGTACACTGTTACAGTAAATAAATGTGCCCATTATTGGGCTTAACTCTCATTTGGTGTTTTTCAGTCATTTCATCTTGGTGCTTATTACAGCACTTTTTCTTTGTTGTTGCAAAGCGGGCCACTATTACGTGTAACTTCGCACAATATCATGACTTCCTTATGTTTTCTTTCTTCTTTCAGCTTTTCTTTCTTCTTCTCCTTTTATCGGCTAACTGAAAAGATTAGAATATACAAGCTTTAGAGGCCACTCGGGCCTCTTCTTCAGGTAACATTACATTACAAATTGCCTAAAGAAGGGGCCTGAGTTCTCACCACTTCAAATACCTCAAATTAGGATTGGGTGGTTCTTGCTGAGGTGCGAATGATTAGAACTTCCTTAGGGAATAAGCAGGTGGACCTGACTGTCTTATTTAATCTGCAGATCACGAGAGTCTGGCATTCTCTTTGCTTTTGTGGTGTCATATTGACAAAATCAAAAAAGCTTTCTAGGGCCTCAGAAAGAAGGTTGTGGATAACATGGTACAACACCCTAGTTCTTCCATCACTTTAAACAGCATCAGAAAACTACAAAATATCCTCATGATTGCCATTTTGCGGCTTGGGTGCGTAAAATCCTGACTTCATTTATTCTCAAGTGTGAACTCCTACTTCTTGTGGGGAGTGACTGGAGGACACTTCATAATTTCATCTCGTGTCCTAGACTGGGCTTAGACAAAATCTTATCCTAGTCAGACTCTTAGTGCAGTTCCTAGCAGTAATTCTGAGATAGGTTTGATAAATATGGGCTCAGAAAGAATTTCAAGAGAAAAAATGATGACAAGGAGGACAATTCAGGGAGGTAATGGAGACGAGAAGGTTAGGGAAAGGGAAAACAGGCATGACCATAAAGGAAAGGGGAATGGCGGGTAAAAAGATTTAGGATGAGAAGGGATGATGGAGAAAACAAGCAAGGACGAATGGAGACACAAGTCCCCATTAGGCCTCTCCAAGCACAGAAGACCACCTGTGAGACGGATTTGACAGCTGAGCACTCCATCTGTTTATTGTGGCTGAGAAAAATAGTTTTGCCGCAATAGGAATAAACTCCTACCCGCTCCCTAACACAAGCAGAACATTCTGTGTCTAATGGATAAGCCGTGCATTCTGAATGTGACCGCGAAATGGCTTCCTTGACAAGTAAACCTCTTGTCTAAGACGATTATTTGCATTGTTAGTTAAATACTTTACCTCCACTATGGGCACCAGCCTGTCCTGCAGTGGCATATGTTCTTCTTGAAATCATCTCAAGGAATCCCATTTTTTTTCCTTCACGGATGGCCGTTTCAACTTGGGAAAATTAAATAAAACGACTCCAGGACAGATCAGTGTTTCTCTGGTCCTCCTCACATGTGCGCTTGTGTCCTTGAGCAGTTCTGCCTGCTCCCAGCGGTTGTACTTCTGCCAAATATCTCTCTGGTTATTTTTAAGGGTGGCATAATTTCAAGGAGGGTCAGGTGGTTTGTCTCCTGGTAAACTAAGACCTGAAATCCACACTTGGAACACAAAGTAGTGCAGAGTGGACAGTGGGTGTTGTAAGCCACATTAACATATAGAACCCTGGCCATCACCGGGATATGGATCTCGGGAGCGGTGACTTGCATGGATGAATGGTTTACTTCCTGGATGGACAGCATTTACTCGTGACAGAAACAAGTGAGGATAGAAGCAAGAATGATCCAGAACACAGATATCCATAGACTTTTCAGTTTGTTTTAAGGCCTAATCGCTTTGTTGAACTGCACCGCATGCTCTTGGCCGTATACAGTCATGTGAAAAAGTAAGTACACCCCATGGAGCCGGTTGACTTTTTCAGCATCTTTGAACAGGCAAACATTACATCTTCATGCAAACTGTGCCTACAGATAAAGTGCATCTACTTGAACAAATGATGCATACAATTGATATGGTGTATTCATTCTTATGATCTAGACCAGGGGTCTCCAACACGTTGCTCGTGAGCTACCGGTAGCTCGCTAAAGGGTTAATTAATGAATCCTACATAAATTTGAAAACTTGATTAGTCAAATTAGGGGTGGGCGATCTTTCCAAAAAATCATATCACGATCCACAATCGGAATTGCCATCTCTCTTTTCAATGTGGCATACACTTAAGAGAATATCCGGACTCAAACTCATCAAGACCTAAGTAACACTTTACTTTAAATATCAAACAAAGTTGAATTCAATTGTTCTCTTGTTCACTAGCTAAGCGTAGTTAAGGTACACGTTCGAGGCTGGTGAGTGAGTGAGAAGAGCCGCCCAAGGGCCCGATGCGGATTTGTGCTAATAAATCTGTACCATAAGTGAACTATGATGCACAGCGAAATGAGAGAAGTCACAAAAAGCAACCGGAATGTTCAGCAAATTATGGAAAAAAACCCAATCTAAATCTGTTGAGTAGTTTGCTCGTGAAAAGCAGACAGACATTGGATATTTATATATTAGTAAACCTTCAAAATAATGTGCAGTTTAAGTCTCAACAGCATTCTCAGCATTTCTGGAGCTTTGTAGAGCCTGATAACTATAAGAAACTTCACAGTGCAGCTCTGAAAATGTCTGCTTTGTTTGGGTCTCCATACCTCTGTGAGTCTGACATGAATGTCATAAAGTCAAAGTTCAGAACACGACTGACAGACGAACACTGAAATGACTCCAGAAGAGTGAACCTGAGTGGCTCCACTCCACCAGACACCTCAGTGCCAGTCATCTGACTAACTAAACAACACAGCACACATGCGACTGGACCTGTGAATAAAGTGACACAGTGACATGGAGCAAAATGACAAATGAACAAGTCAGATCTGTATATTTGGAATTGCATTGTTTTGTTTTGACAGCATTCATGTTTTAATTCAACAGTGTGAGATACGCTACACCAGGGGTCTGCAACACGTCGCTCGCGAGCTACCAGTAGCTCACAACCCCTTTCCAAGTAGCTCACCAAAGGGTTAATTTGCGACTTTTCAATTCCACCCGAGGGGGGGGGGGGGGGGGTAAACGTTAACATTATACAAAGTTATTGTCTGTTTTACCTGCATTTGTTATCACTATTTAATATTTTTTCTTTATCAGTATGCTGCTGCTGGAGTATGTGAATTTCCCCTTGGGATTAATAAAGTATCTATCTGATCCTACATAAATTTGAAAACTTGATTAGTCAAATTAGGAGTGGGCGATCTTTCCAAAAAATCATATCACGATCCTTTTAACACAAAATCATGATCCACAATCTGAATTGCAATCTCTCTTTTCAATGTGGCATACACTTAAGACCTAAGTAACACTTTATTTTAAATATCAAGCAGAGTTGAATTCAGTTGTTCTCTCGTTCGCTAGCTAAGCGGAGTTAAGGTACATGCCCCAAAGCTGGCGAGTGAATGAGGAGAGCCACCACCCCCCACTCGGCCCACTGCAGGTTTCTCGGATTCGCACAAATACATTGGTACCGCAAGCAAACTGTGATACATAGCGAAATGAGAGAAGTCACAAAATCAACCGGAATGTTCAAGCAAATTATAGAAAAAAAAACTCAATCTAAATCCGTTAAGTGGTTCTCTCGTGAAAAGCGGACAGACATACAGACAGAGAGAGAGACATTGGATTTTTATATATTGGTAAACCTTCAAAAGAATGTGCAGTTAAAGTCTCGACAGCATTCTCAGCATTTCTGGAGCTTTGTAGAGTGAACCCAAGTGGCTCCACTCCACCATACACCTCTCTTGTTGACTCCATGCAGTGCCAGTCATCTCACTAACTGAAAAACACATCACACATGCGACTGGACGTATGAATAAAGTGACATGTGACAAAATGACAAATCAATAAGTCATATCTGTGGATTTGGAATTGCATTGTTTTGTTTTGACAGCACTCATGTTTTAATTCAGTAGTGTGAGATGCATACAGACATACAAAATGCACTTGTAGGTGAACTAAATATTTTTTGTGATGTTTTAATGCAAAATGTGAGTTGTGGACACCAACATTTTGTAAATGTTCAGGCAAAACAAGCTTATTCAGTTTGTTTGGGTTGAAATATGCTATGAGAAGAAACGTTAGAAAACATGAGGAGCTCTCGGCCATTTTCATTTTGTAGCTCTCGGGGGAAAAAGTCGGAGAGCCCTGATCTAAATGAACAAAAATGCCAAAGGTAAGTGCACCCCTACATTTCTCACCCCTTCAAATACCTCAAATTAGGATCGGGTGTTCATGACGAGATGCCAATGATTAGAACTTCCTTAGGGAGTATGCAGGTGGACCCGAATGTCTTATTTAATCTACAGATCTCGAGAGTCTGGCGTTCTCTTTGCTATTGTGGTGTCGTAAAGTCAAAATCAAAAGAGCTTTCTAGGGCCTCCGAAAGAAGGTTGTGGATGCTTAGGAGTCTAACTAGAAATTTAAAATGATTGCCAAATTATTTGAACTCGGTCATTCCACAGTAAGAAAAGTTGTCTGCAAGTGGCACAGATTTCAAACGACTGCTAACTTGTCCAGGACTGACCTGCCCAAGAGTTGACTGTTTTGATAATAAATCTCTAAGAACAGAAGAATTTCACCATGGGATTGGCAGGTAACTCTTGCAACAGTTGGTGTCAAAGCGCTACTATCAGAAAGATTGCACAGATTTTACCTGTATGCAAGTTGCGTCAGGAAAAGGCCCTTGCTGTCCAAAAAAGATCATTAGGGCGAGACTACAGTACTCCATTGAACTGGCCATCAGGGACAATGTGCTCTGCACAGTTGAATCACAAACAGATGTTTGGCACAAACTGAAGACACCATTTCAGGAGAAGAACTTTGCACAAACTGGGAGGTATGGTGGTGGAAATGTTCTGGCTTGGGGTTGCTTTGCTTTCTGAGGTCCCGAGTAGCTTGCAGTCTTTGAGTCAGGTCTGAATTCTAAATCATATCAAAGTGTGCTTGAGGAGAATGTGAGGCCACCTGTCTGAAAAGTTGACCGTTCAACATGATAATTATCCAGAGCACACTAGCAAATCCACCATGGAATGACTCGAGAAGAGGAAATGGACGGTTATGGACTGGCATTGTCAAAGCCCTGATTTGAATCCCATTGAAGTGTGGTGGTGTTCAGATTTGAAATGGGCAGGACATACAAGAAAACCCCCAGACGTCTTGCAAATGAAGGAATTGTGCGGTCCAAAGTTTCACTGAGGCAATATCAGGGCCAAGCGGAATGCGGCTTTGGTGGTTGCTGAGGCAAAAACTCGGGCGTGGGAGGAGTTCGGGGAGACCATGGACGACGACTTTCGGACGGCTTTGAGGAGATTCTGGTCCACCATCCGGCATCTCAGGAAGGGGAAGCAGTGCAGTGTCAACACTGTATATGGTGGGGATGGTGCGCTGCTGACCTCGACTCGGGACGTTGTGGGTCGGTGGGGGGAGTACTTCAAAGACCTACTCAATCCCATTAACATGCCTTCCAATGAGGAAGCAGAGCCTGGGGACTCAGAGGTGGGCTCCCCCATCTCTGGGACTGAGGTCACCGAGGTGGTCAAAAAACTACTTGGTGGCAGGGCCCCAGGGGTGGATGAGATACGCCCGGAGTTCCTCAAGGCTCTGGATGTTGTAGGACTGTCTTGGTTGACACGCCTCTGCAACATCGCATGGACATCAGGGACAGTGCCTCTGGAGCACTTTAAAAAACTACTGAAAACACATTACTTTAACATGGCCTTCTCATAACTTCACTGTAATTTAATCCTGACACTCTGTATATCCAATTCATTATAATAACTATTCATTCAAAATTTGTACTAACCCCTACTCTCTCTTCTGTTTCCTTTTCCGGTGTCCTATTGGTGGTGGCACAAGCCACCACCATCTACCCAAAGCACCATGATGTTCCAACAATGATGGATGGATTAAAAGCCAGAAGTCTGTATAACCATCAGCATCAAGTGACTCCATGAGAACCCTAACTACAAAGAGGACTATTTCATTTATGTTAGGTAGAATGCCCAAAGGGGACTGGGCGGTCTCGTGGCCTGGAACCCCTACAGATTTTATTTTTTTCTCCAGCCTTCTGGAGTTTTTTTTTGTTTTTTCTGTCCACCCTGGCCATCGGACCTTACTCCTTTTCTATGTTAACTAATGTTGTCTTATTTTAATTTCTTATTTGTCTTTTATTCTTCTTTTCTTCATTATGTAAAGCACTTTGAGCTACTTTTTGTATGAAAATGTGCTATATAAATAAATGTTGTTGTTGTTGTTGGATTGGCAGACCGGGGTGGTGGTCCCCCTCTTTAAGAAAGGGGATCGGAGGGTGTGTTCCAACTACAGAGGGATCACACTCCTCAGCCTCCCTAGAAAAGTCTATTCAGGGGTCCTGGAGAGGAGGGTCTGTCGGATAGTCGAGCCTCGGATTCAGGAGGAACAGTGTGGTTTTCGTCCTGGTCGCAGAACAGTGGACCAGCTCTATACCCTTAGCAGGGTCCTGGAGGGTGCATGGGAGTTCGCCCAACCAGTCTACATGTGTTTTGTGGACTTGGAAAAGGCATTCGACCGTGTCCCTCGGGGAATCCTGTGGGGGGTACTCCGAGAGTATGTGGTACCGGCCCCCTTGATAAGGGCTGTTCGGTCCCTGTACGATCGTTGCCAGAGTTTGGTCCGCATTGCCGGCAGTAAGTCGAACACGTTTCCAGTGAGAGTTGGACTCCGCCAGGGCTGCCCTTTGTCACCGATTCTATTCATAACTTTTATGGACAGAATTTCTAGGCGCAGCCAGGGTGTTGAGGGGGTCCGGTTTGGTGGGCTCAGGATTGGGTCACTGCTTTTTGCAGATGATGTTGTCGTGTTTGCTTCATCAGGCCGTGATCTTCAGCTCTCTCTGGATCGGTTCGCAGCCGAGTGTGAAGCGGCTGGGATGAGAATCAGCACCTCCAAATCCGAGACCATGGTCCTCAGCCGGAAAAGGGTGGAGTGCCCTCTCAGGGTTGGTAGCGAGATCCTGCCCCAAGTGGAGGAGTTCAAGTATCTTGGGGTCTTGTTCACGAGTGAGGGAAAAATGGAGCGTGAGATCGACAGGCGGATCGGTGCGGCATCCGCAGTAATGCGGGCGCTGCATCGGTCTGTCGTGGTGAAAAAGGAGCTGAGCCGCAAGGCGAAGCTCTCAATTTACCAGTCGATCTATGTTCCTGGGTGGCACGGTGGCACAGTGGGTAGCGCTGCTGCCTCGCAGTTGGGAGACCTGGGGACCTGGGTTCGCTTCCCGGGTCCTCCCTGCGTGGAGTTTGCATGTTCTCCCCGTGTCTGTGTGGGTTTCCTCCCACAGTCCAAAGACATGCAGGTTAGGTGGATTGGCGATTCTAAATTGGCCGTAGTGTGTGCTTGGTGTGTGGGTGTGTTTGTGTGTGTCCTGCGGTGAGTTGGCACCCTGCCCGGGATTGGTTCCTGCCTTGTGTCCTGTGTTGGCTGGGATTGGCTCCAGCAGACCCCCGTGACCCTGTATTCGGATTCAGCGGGTTGGAAAATGGATGGATGGATCTATGTTTACATTTACATTTACATTTATGTTCCTACCCTCACCTATGGTCATGAGCTATGGGTAGTGACCGAAAGAACGAGATCGCGAATACAAGCGGCTGAAATGAGTTTCCTCCGCAGGGTGTCTGGGCTTTCCCTTAAAGATAGGGTGAGAAGCTCAGTCATCCGGGAGGGGCTCAGAGTAGAGCCGCTGCTCCTCCACATCGAGAGGAGTCAGATGAGGTGGCTCGGGCATCTGATCAGGATGCCTCCTGGACGCCTCCCTGGTGAGGTGTTCCGGGCACGTCTAACCGAGAGGAGGCCCCGGGGAAGACCCAGGACACGTTGGAGGGACTATGTCTCTCGACTGGCCTGGGAACACCTTGGGATTCTCCTGGAAGAGCTAGAAGAAGTGGCCGGGGAGAGGGAATTCTGGGCATTTCTGCTCAAGCTGCTACCCCCGCGACCCAACCTCGGATAAGTGGGAGACAATGGATGGATGGATGAATATCAGGAACTGGTGGGCAGTTCTGCAAAACGCCTACAAGAAGTTGTATCTCCTAAACAGGTCGATGCCAGCTTTTGAGGCCAAGGGTAGACTTACTTTTTCCCAGTATTCTATTTTATCTATTGATATTTGTGTTGAATAAATGTTTGAAAGGGCATATTTTCCTCGTGTTTTGATTCAAGTGTATGACCTGTAGCTGGAAGCACTGTTTGCATGAATATCTGCTGTTTGCCTGTTCAAATATCTTGGAAAAAAAAATCAACAATCTTCATAGGGGGTATTTACTTTTTCACATGACGGAATGTGGGCACCCCTCCAAAATATTTAGTTCAGGTTGTTAACCTGGTCGTCAAATCAAGCACAAAGCCATGCAGTTTCCATTGACAAACAGAATCAGTCGTACTGAAGAGCTCAGGGACTGTCCTAGGATGCCACTTTTGCCACAAGACAGTACGTGAAATTTCTGCCCCAGCCAACTGGAAGTGCTGTTATAGTGAAGTGGAACCGTCGAGGAGCTACAACAACTCAGCCGTGAAGTGGTAAGCCACACAAACTCACAGAGGGCAGCGCCAGGTGCTGAAACACATAAAAATGACCTCCCGTCTTTGGCGTCATACACAACTGAGTTCTAATCTGCCTCTACAAGCAACATCAGCACTGGGCCTGTGGGTTCGGAGCTTCATAAAGTGAGTTTCCATATCTGAGCAGCTGCACACAAGCTTAAGATCACTATGGCAATATCAAGCATTAGTTGGAGTGGCGTAAAGCACGCCACCACTGGCATGGGCATCGTCATGGGGGGATATAGGGTAATGAAACGCTTGAAAGCCGTAATGAAAATGTTGTATTTTCGAGAGGAAGGGGCCCCCAGAGACTGCTTATGTGTAGGGCCCAGAGTTTTGTGCTATAGCCCTGACCATTGGACCCTGGAATAGTGCAAGCGTGTTCTCTGGAGTGCAGACTATCTGGCAGTCCGATGGACGAGTTTGGGTATTGGCAAACGCCAGGAGAACGCTACCTTCTAAACTGCATGCTTCCTACTGTAAAGTTTGGTGTATAAGGGATAATGGCAGGGTTTGGGTTCGACCCGTTTGTTCAGGTGAAGTGTACTGTTAACGCCACAGTACATCAAGACATTTCTGACAATTGTACTCGCTCTGCTTTGTCATGACAGTTTATGGGGGTCCTTTTCTGTTCCAGCATGACTTGTGCCCCTGCGGCCTGCACAGAGCCCTAACCCCAACCCTACTCAGAGGCGGCCTTTGGGGTGTGCAGGGCCTAGGGCTGACCAACCCCACGAGGGGCCGGTTACGTCAAACGCTGTTACCGGTATGTGTGGACTGGATAAAAACTTGTGCGCATATTTAATAAAAATAATGTTAACATACACCAAGTTTTCTCGTTACAGTATTCAGCTCAATTTTTGCAAGGTAACATGTGGACTTTATCAAAATATTACAACATAATCTATTAAAAAAGTGCAATTCATAATTCATGACAATACCACGACAGTGTAAAATGTGATGTGGGGTCCTGCGGAAATTAGCGGGGCCTCTGCTAGAAAAAGTACCCAACTTGTTAGTATAGTCTCGAGTCTCGCTGTGCAGGATGTCATAGTCAATAACTCACATTGATGTCATGTCAGCCGATTATCATGTTTTTATACATTAATATTCAGACATGTTTATGGCCTACAAATTAAATGCGAGTTTCAGTGTTTCGACAGGAAGTGTGAAATTAACGTAGAGATATCATCATGAAATCTCTTACCGGTTTCCAGGTTCAGAGACGAAAATTCACTTTTCTTGCCTTCCGATTGGAAAAGTCGCTGATGACATCTTCGTAGTCTAATCAGGATCTGCAATGTCTTTTTCTATAGATAGGAGAAGCCAACCCAGCCACTAATGGGCTCTACCGGTTTTGGGAAGGGATTATACTGGAGACCCTTTTCGGGGGTGATGAAGGTGGACTATGGAATGTTTTCAAAAATGTACATGTACGGAATTTTACCTTGAAGAGGGATTTTAAAAGGGTTCCTCTTAGAAGCATCTCAAATATACTAATATCCATCCATCCATCCATTGTCTCCCGCTTATCCGAGGTCGGGTCGCGGGGGCAGCAGCTTGAGCAGAGATGCCCAGACTTCCCTCTCCCCGGCCACTTCTTCTAGCTCTTCCGGGAGAATCCCAAGGCGTTCCCAGGCCAGTCGAGAGACATAGTCCCTCCAACGTGTCCTGGGTCTTCCCTGGGGCCTCCTCCCGGTTGGACATGCCCAGAACACCTCACCAGGGAGGCGTCCAGGAGGCATCCTGATCAGATGCCCGAGCCACCTCATCTGACTCCTCTCGATGCGGAGGAGCAGCGGCTCTACTCTGAGCACCTCCCGGATGACTGAGCTTCTCACCCTATCTTTAAGGGAAAGCCCAGACACCCTGCGGAGGAAACTCATTTCAGCCGCTTGTATTCGCGATCTCGTTCTTTCGGTCACTACCCATAGTTCATGACCATATGTGAGGGTAGGAACATAGATCGACTGGTAAATTGAGAGCTTCGCCTTGCGGCTCAGCTCCTTTTTCACCACGACAGACCGATGCAGCGCCCGCATTACTGCGGATGCCGCACCGATCCGCCTGTCGATCTCACGCTCCATTCTTCCCTCACTCGTGAACAAGATCCCGAGATACTTGAACTCCTCCACTTGAAGCAGGATCTCGCTACCAACCCTGAGAGGGCACTCCACCCTTTTCCGGCTGAGGACCATGGTCTCGGATTTGGAGGTGCTGATTCTCATTCCAGCCGCTTCACACTCGGCTGCGAACCGATCCAGAGAGAGCTGAAGATCACGGCCTGATGAAGCAAACAGGACAACATCATCTGCAAAAAGCAGTGACCCAATCCTGAGCCCACCAAACCGGACCCCCTCAACGCCCTGGCTGCGCCTAGAAATTCTGTCCATAAAAGTTATGAACAGAATCGGTGACAAAGGGCAGCCCTGGCGGAGTCCAACTCTCACTGGAAACGGGTTCGACTTACTGCCGGCAATGCGGACCAAGCTCTGGCACCGATCGTACAGGGACCGAACAGCCCTTATCAGGGGGGCCGGTACCCCATACTCTCGGAGTACCCCCCACAGGATTCCCCGAGGGACACGGTCGAATGCCTTTTCCAAGTCCACAAAACACATGTAGACTGGTTGGGCAAACTCCCATGCACCCTCCAGGACCCTGCTAAGGGTATAGAGCTGGTCCACTGTTCCACGACCAGGACGAAAACCACACTGTTCCTCCTGAATCCGAGGCTCGACTATCCGACGGACCCTCCTCTCCAGGACCCCTGAATAGACTTTTCCAGGGAGGCTGAGGAGTGTGATCCCTCTGTAGTTGGAACACACCCTCCGGTCCCCCTTCTTAAAGAGGGGGACCACCACCCCAGTCTGCCAATCCAGAGGCACTGTCCCTGATGTCCATGCGATGTTGCAGAGGCGTGTCAACCAAGACAGTCCTACAACATCCAGAGCCTTGAGGAACTCCGGGCATATCTCATCCACCCCCGGGGCCCTGCCACCAAGGAGTTTTTTGACCACCTCGGTGACCTCAGTCCCAGAGATGGGGGAGCCCACCTCTGAGTCCCCAGGCTCTGCTTCCTCATTGGAAGGCATGTTAATGGGATTGAGGAGGTCTTCGAAGTACTCCCCCCACCGACCCACAACGTCCCGAGTCGAGGTCAGCAGCACACCATCCCCACCATATATAGTGTTGACACTGCACTGCTTCCCCTTCCTGAGACGCCGGATGGTGGACCAGAAAGTCGTTCTCCATGGCCTCCCCAAACTCCTCCCACGCCCGAGTTTTTGCCTCAGCAACCACCAAAGCCGCATTCCGCTTGGCCTGCCGGTACCTATCAGCTGCCTCCAGGGTCCCACAGGACAAAAGGGTCCTGTAGGACTCCTTCTTCAGCTTGACGGCATCCTTCACCACCGGTGTCCACCAACGGGTTCGGGGATTGCCGCCACGACAGGCACCGACCACCTTACGGCCACAGCTCCGGTCAGCCGCCTCAACAATAGAGGCACGGAACATGGCCCATTCGGACTCAATGTCCCCCACCTCCCTCGGGACATGGTCGAAGTTCTGCCGGAGGTGGGAGTTGAAGCTACTTCTGACAGGGGGCTCTGCCAGACGTTCCCAGCAGACCCTCACAACACGTTTGGGCCTACCACGCCTGACCGGCATAGTAATATTAATAGTAATAATGTACTGCAGAATATAACTTGACAAATCCGCTCGAATGGGACACACGGACCTCAAAAGCGGCGGCCCCCTTAAAAGCGGGCCTGGGGTGGTCGTCCCACTTGCTACCCCCAAACGCCCCTCTTGAACCTACTGGAACGCTGATCTTCTCATCCAACATCAACATCGGACTTTAAAAAAATAAAACAGGCTGCGCAGACTTTCAGGGTTCCAAAACGGGACACAACTCAGTGATCCAGGGAGTGTGCTGGACAGCAAAGTAAATCGACGGGGTTTCTTATAGAAACGCACGTGCAGGTACTTCTCTGCGGTCCCCTTTCGCGTTTCGGACGGCAAAAGTTAATTCCAGGACACGCAATGATTAAAAAGCGGCGCGATGCATCACCTAACTCACAAACTCCCCCATACACGCACCTCAAAATCTTATGGAAAGCCTCACAGAAGAGTGCAGGCTGTCACAGCTGCAATTCCCTTATTAATGCCAGTGGATCTGGAATGGGATGACCAACAAGCTCATATAGGCGTGAAGATCAACCTTTTGACCATATAGCGTATATCATACTGCAAGACGCATCTACCTTAGTGAATCGCCGCCATTTTTTTTTTTTTGCCGTCACCGCCGGTAAGCCTACATTTTTGCGCATGCGCGCAGCGTTGGCGCCGCTGACACCTGAAATATTAAAACCTGTGGGCGGGAACGCGTGGCGCTTACTTTGCAAGCGAGCGGGGAGATTCGGAGCGGCGCGGTTTGCTAAGAACGTGTTGTCTCATCATGACGGCGGATTTAGCGGTAAATTGTCTTTATTTGGTGGTGATGGCGTTTCGAATAATACGTTAGAATGGTTTCGTTCCTATGAATCGCGGGCAGTAATGCGCGTTTGTTTGATGCATCAGCTGAGATTACGAAACAAACACCAAACGAAATTGCGTTTGAATTCCATCTGTTCCGCTCGGCGTTATCTCCAAACCGAATTCGCGCACTCTTCAATTCCAATTCATTAAGATGTGAGAATGTGGAAGCCCAAGTAATTGTTTGTTTCGGGGCCGACCGCCTTTGGACTCCTCCGAGTTCGCCTGCTGTTCCGACGCCCTTTCGTGTCGAAATGCCGGGTCGGGTCGGGTCTGGTCTCCTGTGCTATGCTAGTTCAATGTTAAACGGCCCGAGTCGAGTTCAATTTTAGTTCACGTTCGCATGAGAGTGTGGTAGGAGCGCCAGTGTGTACCCTACAAAGACTTGTTGGTGGTCTTTTTCTATCTTTTATGGCCGTTAATTTCACTACCCGTAAAATGGCCCGTCTGGCGGCCATGTGTTTTATGAGAACTCAGAACCGGTAACGTCGTTTTAATGAATATTAGAATCGCCCTTTTAAAAGCGACATGCTTTCAACCCTTGGGACTCAATTTAACTTTGTAAGTTTAGTAGCCGTGTAACTGTGGCCTGGTGCTTGGAAGTAAAATAAGCTGCCGATGAGCGATATGGTAGTAAAGCCGTGGCTGCAAAAATCCCTACTAAATCATGGACGTGTAATTTCAGGAGTCGGGATTAAAACATTTTACAGGGTGTACTTTAAACGCTTGCTGAATGTTTCATGATTTTATTTTATTTTTTCAAAATATACTTTTATGCAAGTGTTAGTGCTAACTTGTGGTTTCTACAACTGACAATGCTTGTAAGTGTGAAAAGAAAATGAATACTTAGAATATGGTGTTCATCCCATCATTTTTAAGTGATCTACCATTTGAACATTACGATCAAGGGTTTGAGTGGCTTGTGATTAGATAAGGTTTAATTCAATTCTTTTTAATTCAGTTTCTTTGTCATTTGGAGAGGTCTGAAGTAATGTGTTCTCCGTTATATAGGATTTGTATACACAGTGCTGAGTAGCAGGATTACACTTAAATGATGGAATTTCTTGCAAATGTTTTCTTATTTTACAAAGAGTGGGACAGACAAGAGGCCTTGCCAGAATCAAAACACAGTGGGGTTTAGAGAGTGAGAAGCAGCAACCTGATCTAACATCTGTAAAAACTGGCAAATCGAAAGGAGAGACCTGCCAAAGAAAATGGCACTAAAGAATCTGAACAGGGCAAAATCTGAAAGAAACTTATGAAGAGTAAAGCCCATCAGTGATCATCCATCCATTCATTCTGGAACAAGAACCAAGTTAAAGGAATACTCCATCCAAAAATATATTTTTTTGTTACATACCCCTTGCAGTTTGCAGTGCTGGCTGAGAGCAAAAAAAAAATTAAAAATCTCCCGTTTTTAATGCAGAATGGAGCGAGAAACGTCCGTGATATAATGAAAGCCAATAGTGACCAGGGCTGTTCAACAGCAAACAATGTAAAAAAAATCTCACATTACATGTGCTGCGTGATCCACATGTCAGTTGTCCAGCCATTTGCACAAAACCTGCAAAGCTCATGCTTTTCTGCTAAACTACTGTTAAAAATATACTTCCAGAATTGACTTTTAGAATTGAATACCTGCCTCTTCCCCCTCATTCATTGGTCAAGAGTCCTGGCTTTAGTTAGTGAGTTCCATGAGGCATTAGGTTTACATTTATGATGTTTGCTTGTTATTCCAGAAGTATATATTGAACAATATTTTGTCAAAAAGCTTGCAAGTTTGTATCTTTTGTAAAGTGATTTCTTTTTCTCTTCCGTGGTTATTTTTCAAATCATTTGCTGCTCTTCAGTATTGGTCATCATTGGCGTCTGTTATATCAGACTTTTTTTCTCTCCATTTTGCATGAAAACGGGAATTTTTCCCATCCATCGCTACAAACTACTTGGGTTCACTCGTTCAGTGCATGTGAATTGCCTCTGTTTAGTGTCCCCATCTGCAATAAAAGATTAATTATACGAATAACAGCTGTCTCTCCTGCAGGACTTGAAGTTTTTTTCCTGGTCAGAGAAGGGAAACATAAGCAACTTTAATCTAGTCAGTGACTAGAGAAGCTGCAAGATAAACTGATTCCAAGTTAATGAATAGTGATGTCACCAAATACTCTGCACTCTTAAATTCTCTGTTAATAAGTGTGCTCATAGTTTTAATCGTTTATTAAATGCAATTTTGGGCAGTTAAAATTAATGTTGAGTTTATGCAAAATACCAAAATGAGCAGCTGTGAAAATGTTCTCATTTAAGGTTAGCTCTTGTAGCATCATTGTACTTTTCCTAGGCTGCCCCTGAAATATTACTTTCTAGCTAGCCCCGCGCATGACAAAAATGCTTAGGCTAATTGCAGGTAAACAGGTTTTTCAATTTATCTACAACATATTTAGGTCCATCACAGTATATGTCACCCATGTCTCCGGTAATGAGGTGTTATATTGGCATATCCTTCACTTGCGTAACTGTATTGTTATTCTCTTATATGTGCACAAACACATTTTAAACGGGTTCTTCTGACTCCTAGCATGCAAATATCCTCCTGTATGTGTGCCATTGTGTGCATGGATAGTCATGTACATGTATAAGTATGCTCATATTAAATGTTACTTTTGTTTTGCAAAATAATTTTCAGCTTTTAAATGTGAGCAGTGATCTTAGACAACGGGACGATGTGCTTTAAAGACCTCAAATACAGCATGTAGTGTATAATTTCATAGAAATTTGTTCAAGGAATTATTTAGCTAAATGTTATAAAAGGGAGACACTTCTAGATCATTGAGGTGGCATGGCAAGTAACATCACAGTCTGTCTTCTCATAGAACACATAAAAGAGAAATGTGCAGACTACACAGAGAAAGCAACAGGGCCAATCTGAGTTTTTTTTTCCCCAAAAACATTAAGAATATGTCGATGTTCTGACTAAAAAGTGTCTTCGTTTGAGCAAGTGCACTGTGGTGGATGGGCATCCAACCCAGACTTGGCTATAAATGATCTGTTAATCATACTTTGTTAATTTTCATTACTGCTAAGTTCAGTATTTTAGGCATGTTTACATATTTTTATATGTATTTTTTTTAATAAGATTGCTTAAATAAGTGCAGTTTTCTGTGCTTGCTCTTGAAGTGTATGAGAACATAAATTTGATAAATGAGAAGAAACTATTATGTAAATCAGGCTTGTTTAGTGAATGGATAAGCTGTCCTAATATTCCCTTCAGATTCAAGTGTACTTTTAAGAAGCATCTGGATGGAAGAATTGGAACACTTGGGTTTGACACCGTTTGTTTGCTATGAGTTGCAATATTTAAGGCCATATGATCGTGGAGGCTCACACAGTGTAATGGGGATCAGTCTTCCAGACTCTTTCACTAAAAATAAGTCCACATCCTGAGACAAATCAGTCGCACTTCTACCTCCCTTCAGGACACAGAGTGGTGTCCCCTACTTCAGGAAACAGACGAGTGCAAGGCTGATGGCCACAGTGAGGATGAAGAAGCCACCACTCTGCTTCAAGAAATGGTTGAAGAAGATGAGGAGATTGACTTGTACAATGAAGAGACGTTTCGTTTGGGTGAGTACTTCTCCTGCAGGTTTGGGAACAATGTAACTTTTTGTGAAATCGGCTCTTTGGCTTCTGTTTGTCTTCATTTTTCTTGTCATTGTGATGTTTTCCAAACTTTAGGTTACACCCTCATTAATGTGGTTGTAACTGTTCTAGATATGGAATCTGGAGGTGAGGAAGATCCTGCTGACCTCTTTGTGTTCTGTGGTGAATTCTCCCAGTTTGAAAAGGGTGCCTCAAAGGATCTTTCAAAAATGAATGGGGAGCCCCCTAAACCACCAGAGGTGCAACAGGCTGCAGGCCAGCCGGCACCTCAGCGTCTTCCAGTAACTAAATCCCAGCCTGCCCCTGCTTTATCTAAAGTCCCAGTGGCTCCCAGAACTACAGGCCGCATAGAAATGCGTGGGGAGCGCAGGCGGGAGCTGAGCAAGAAGATGGAATTCCAGGATCCAGCCGTTCTCAAAAGTATTAAAGGCAAACCCACTTTAGAGGTGAGGACCATCTAGAAAGTGATCTAGCTACTGGCTTCCGCCATCGTACTTGATTGTGCATGTAACCAGGGTAAAATTATAAACCCGATTTTTTTCTAGAACTGGTTGTACTGGACTTACTAGCTAGCCACAGTAGGTTGGATTGATTATTTTAATAATCCATGTAACTTGCCTAAGACAGTTGATGATTAGCATGCTTGCTTGGGGAGCATAGTTTGCAGTCATAATAGGTAGTGATTAGGCTAGAGTGCAGTTTCTATTGACTAATTGCCTTCTGGGTCAAAGTGTTAAACTACACCCAAAAGGCTAGAAGGAAAAATCCTACAGTAACTGCAAGATACAGTATGACCACTGCTTTCCTTCTGAATATAGTACCTATTTCTGCATTAGTCTTTGGCAGTCTTAATTTTTGATTTATATTGAAGGTGGTAAAAAAATGGCTATGTTGACTTGAATTAGTGAGTTAGGGTTAGTGGTAATCCTGATGTGTAGAAGCTTTTGAAACGTGACAGAGATATGCAGGAGAGTGGATTCTGAAATGAAGGTTATGATCGCTCCTTGTGTTTGTTTTTTTAAGTACTTAAGGATAAGTACTTGAGAGTTTGCAAATGTAAATTTATCAAGGGAAGTATGAGAAATTTCCAGGGTTCCTGATAAGTGGAAAATGAAGGCCTTTTGATCAAGGTCATGTTTGAAATATAATTTGATTTTGTTGTACTTGAGTATAGATTTAACATTTTGGTTCTTTTCCAGAATAAATCATTTATAGTTAAACACAAAGAGGATTAATATCCTATTTCTGTAATAATTTTATCTCTAAATTACTTGTATAAAATGCTGGGGTGGGGTAATCTAACATAGTGCTCAGCAGCAGCTGTGATGCTAAGTCAACCTAATTTGTGCAAAGGATCCTAGCTGCTGGATAGAAAATGTTGGTGCTTGCGTAGTAATGATGGTGAGAAACTTATGAAATACAACTACTTATTAGGTAATGATTAGAATAGGAGGAAGTTGTTTTGCCTACTGGTTCTGACTCTTGCTGTATTAATATGCATCCAGAGCCTGGACAGTGCAGTGGTGGATAGTGGCATCAGTTCAACGTGGGATGAGATGGATCTGGAAGCTGAAGTGAGTAATTCTTAAGAATTGTCTTCTCCTGTAGTACTGTCCAGAGTTGGTTCTTGTCCTCCATTAACAGGATATTGTCAACTGTGCCTTTTGATGCTCTACCACTTGTTCATTCCAAATAAGATAGGCAGGTTCACAACCTCTTGTAAGTTTCTTGCTTCAAAATTTACCCTGCAGCCAGATCTTTAGTATAGCAAGTCCCTGTTAAGCCGGACATGTTGTCGACTTGAAGCTGAACTGGGGAGCATGGCCAGTACCAGTGTAAAGCTGAGATATGCATTTCAGGACACTGCTGCCATGAAGGTGATTGACAGAACCTTGGAGCAAAGGATTCCACCCACCACCCTGGATTTCCTGTCTTCTCCCCTGACCCATCAGTACCCTGAAGTTTCTGCTCCAAAGCATGCACCACAAGGCCACCTGTCACCAAGAGCTTTCAGTCCCCGTTACATGCAACAGGTAAATCATGCAATGGTTTAGGGTTAATTTAAAAGGAATTAAGGGCTAAAACTAATTCATTTTTTTTTTTTTTTTTTTTTTTGATAGGTGCCAGCTTGTCCCATGATGCCTCGCTCACCTTTATGTCCAGTGCGGCCTTACTCTTCTCAGACTAGATTTGGTCAGGTGTGTTCCTTTTGTTTGGAGAGTGAATTTACCCAGTCCCCTTCGATAGTCTGAACGAAACTTTTTTATTTAAACTTCTTTTAGTTATTTTCTAGCACTTGTGGAAAGTAACAAGAGGGTGGGGCCAGGACCAAGTACAGGTTTTTTGCATACGTTTGTAGATTTGGTGAAATTACTGTTATTTTTAGTATATACTTAGTAAGTCATAATTTTGTAATAACAAAGTACATTTTACTCGAAGTGCATTCACTTTGCCTGTGGTCTATTATGATGGTTACTCCATTTTACATAGAATTTGACTATTGTATGAAACAAATCCAGATAATTGAAGAACATGCTTTAAAAACTATTAATGAAAATAAAGCTTTGGGCTACAGGCTACTCATCTGCAAGAGGACATTTTTTTCTATAGTTACTGCAGTTTCAACATGGCATCAGTGAGAGGTTCCTAAGCCAGCACAAGTGAAAATACCTTAATGTTGAGCAGCAGTCAGTGCCCAAGTTTTTATTTCAACTAGATTGAGGCATTTTCCCCTGACCATTCAGTGTCTCTCCACAGCCCAGCAGATACCTTTCTCCTTCTTCTTTCCGACCCACTTCCTCAAACATCAGTACGCCCACCCGACCTCTAACCCCAAAGGTCCTGCAGATGCGATTTGGGCCAATGTCGCCTTCTCCGGGCCCTGCGCCGTTTTTCAGTCCTCCAGCCAATCCACTACAGAGATTCAGGTAAAAAGTGCTACTGTGTCAGGGCATGGGGTTGATTTAATTAAGTTGAATTTTTAGATAGCCTGGTCTGTATACTCTTTGTGGTATTTCAGTTGTTTGGAATGGGAGAAAATAATAAATATTTCAATATAATAATGCATAATAGTTTGCACATTAAATAGGCACTGAGCATGTCACATTTACATATTGATTCGATGGTGAATACAAAAGCATTCCCTTTGTACCTTGAAAAAAATATACATACGTGAACAGCTGTTGACTATTAGTTTTGGTTATTAAAGCTCCAAGGTAAAAGTACCATTATTAATATATTAAGATAAGGCGGTTTGAAAATAGAAAAGAAAAAAATAAATTTCAGTCCATTCAAATTCTAGAGAACAGTGGAGGTGAGAGAGTAGGGTGGTGCTTATATGTGGTTCATTTTCCCCCATTACAAAGATTTGCCTGGTTTGGTATGCAAGGGATTAGTTTTGCTTCTGTTAGGGTCCTCATTGCTACAAGATGGCAGCACATACAGCTTGCCATAATAACCATCCATGGATCACTTTTATAGCTTATGCAAATATCCAGGAATGAATTGTTGCCTTTGTCATTTGTCAGACATCGGAGTTTGAAAGAACTAGTTTGTCTTGGAGGTTCAACACCAGGCATATTGTGGCCCTTGTGTTGTAAATGCAAAGTGACTTTGGTTACGGAAAGTTTTATTGGGCAGTGTGGATAGTCCCGTCACCTAGATTTTTTCAAATGCTAACAAAGAATCTACAGCACCACTTACATTAATAAACTTTCCACTCGCCACTGGTTTCTAGAAGGGGTATTCACACAATGGCAGAATGTATGTACTATTGGACACATTTTAAACACATCTGTCATAAAGCCATGATGCTTAGCTACCTGTGTCACCCATCACATTAGCATTCCTTAGATCTAGCGAAATAATATACAAATACTTTTTTTCTGTGAGAATGCAGTATCCAATATGCAGTCAGTGCAGTTATCATTATGGGTCATGGATGTATGAGAGCCACTGTTGAAGAAGCAAAGTTTGCCTGAAGTGAGTAGTTATTTAAGGTCATGAGAAACATGAAAGAATGGTAGGGTTTGGATTTTGTTAAATACCTGAGAAAACTGGGGTAGTCTTGATAAAATCAGTGTGTGGGCTGGGGCTGCACTAGTTACGGATGGCCTTGGTTAGTTCACTATCAAATGTGGATTGCTGAAAACGGAAGCTTACCTCCTGGTAACAAACCCTTTCTCCAGTGTGTACCAGCAGTTATAACTGATCTGACCCAATAAAGTTCTCTCCCAGTGGCTCCTGTACCAGTTGTGGTATCAGTGTGTTTTTATTTAAATGTGAAATTTATTTTTTGCTTATAAGTTGTTTCCAATTTCTGTGTGTTCTTCCATGAGCACAGGCTTTTAGAGCACTTGTATAGATTTACAAATGTTATCGACCAATAATAAAATCCCTACTATTAAAATAATTGCATGCATGAACACACCTATCTAGCTGAAGGTTTTTGGAAAAAATAAATCAAAACTTTTGGTTATATTGTACATACTTGCTTTCTTCACTCATTCAGCACCATTGTCTTGTAATGTCTTTTAGGAATGCTCCTTAGCCACTTTTTTATTTTATTAATGTGAGAATGTAAATGTATAGAGTAGTCAATGATGCACGTTAAAGTCATTATTTGCAGATCTTGGTGGGGACTTAAGTCTGTGGCCTTCTCAGACAGTGAGCTCAGTTTACCCTGCAGCAGTGAGCACATGTTGGTGAATTGCACATAAGGCTTTGGGAATGTAGTTCAATAGTATGCCAAATGGTAATTTTTTTATTCTTGCAAATGGCCCTCTGCCCACATTCAAGTCTTTCACCTGGCTGTTTTTGGCTTATATAACTTTTGTCTGTCTAGGTTTCCTGGTCATGTCACTCAGCTTCACCCGCAACACAGAAGAATACTCAGTCAGAGACAGCAGAGGACTCAAAGGTACTTGACTAGTCACATTTTTCCAACAAGACCTGAAAAAACATGTTTGGTTTGGCCAGTAAAGCTCATCCTCTAGCCTTTCGACATTGTGGTTGGTGATGCCAGGTCTAGAAAGATCAATTTGCTCCAAAGTGGCAGCCCTGAATGGCATCATGGCAGAATGTGCTAATCTTATGTAAACAGTAAAAGTCTTAAGAACTTGTTAATCGTGATTTTTTTTTTTTTTTTTTTTTATTTAACAAATGCTCTGCAAGTTGGCCTCCTAATCAACCAGTTATGGTTTAAATAATTGCAGTTAGCTGGTGTGGACCTCTGAAACGAACACAACACAAGGACTTTGTGTGGTGTGGCAGTGTGTGATGTTATACTTGACAGCTACAGGTACTCTGGATCAGTTGTGGGCCCAGCACCGAATGGAGTTCATACAGTATATACTTGGTCATCTTCGGTTTTGGAATTTGTGTGTGATTTTTTTAAATGGAAGGCACAGTGGTTGTTCAGGGTATAAGTGTGTTTAGAGTTCGGCTGGCATACTTACCAGCTAACTGGAGATAATCCACCTTGGAAATGTAAAAATGGACTCGGGGTGGGCGGGGATATGTGGATGGATGGATGGATGGATGTTTTTCTCTTGCAGCCATCTTTTGAATCGAATGTAACATTTTGGTTGCCTTGTATTTGCTTGTTGTGCTGTTCAGAAAAATGCTGCAGTCTTCTAAATACCAAATTCAGAACTGTAAATTTGAGATTGTGGGTGTTAGTACCGAAGAGTTTTTCCCATTGTTTTCATGATTGTACAAGTGTCAGTTTTATGTGCATGATCTAGGATAGGGGTGGGCAAAGTCATTCCTGGAGGGCCGCAGTGGCCGTGGGTTTTTGTTCCAACCCAGTTGCTTTATTAGAAAACGGTCCTTGCCAATAATTACATTTCATGGCTTGTTAGTGCTTTAACTCTGCTATGTCAAGTCATTCTCGTATCTTAGATTTTTTTTTTCCATTCTAAGGATATCATCCAAATACTTTGAAGTGTAAAACGGATGGGTAATTCTCAATACTTTTTTCTCTTCTCTTTCCTTCCAAATATTTAATTAAACCAAATAGTGCACGATAAATACACACAGGTGTAAAGGATAACAAGCAAAATGGATAACTGCTGGGTTTTTTTTGTCCTTTGCATCTTATTGCTAATAAGGAGCAATTAAAAACCGAGAATGCAGCTGTTTAAGACTTAAATAAGCAATATGGGTTCAAAATCTTAACGAGGGAGAACTAAAATGAAGCAGAAGTGTTTCTTGAGCAATAAGTGCTTCTTATTAAGCAATTGGGTTGGAACAAAAACCTGCAGCCACTGCGGCCCTCCAGGAATGACTTTGCCCACCCCGATCTAGGAGATGCAACTTGAAAGTTTGGGACCAAATTTTTATTTCATGTAACTGCTTTCTCGGTGAGAATTTTTGATTACCTAAGTAAAAGTTCTAACTGTTTCAGTCTGTGGTAGTGCTACTTTGCCATTTTCTCTTGGGCTTTTAGCCTCTTTGACCCTGGGTGATTCCCTAAGTAAAGTTGAGTTGTATCCTATGGTCACATTATCTCTGATTCATATAATTGAGTTAAAGAAATTTTTTTTTGCATTGTTTGTCATCCATATATGTGGTGTTATTTTTATCAAGCAAAAATTTCAACAGGTTTCTCTCCAATCCCTCCCCATCATACCCCCAGGGTCATATCAAAGTTAGCGATGGTGAATCAAAGAGTATCTCTGAACAATGTTATCTTGATCAAACCTTTGTTAAAGTGCCATTCTGACTCATTACTCAAATTTCATGGCCAAATTCGATGAAGGTTCTTAACAAAACACTTCTCTTAAAGTTCCATGAGAAAGCAAAGAGAACCTCGATCTGACCCATATGCCAACATTATGTCTGCAAAAGAGAAGGCCTGGGTGATTCGACTGCAGATGATTCAGCTTCAGAGTGAGAACCCACACTTAGATGACTACTATTATCAGGTAAGAGAGAGCAGGACCAAGTCAAAATGGTGCTATTTTTGGAAGGGGGAAATTGAGTTCTTTTACTGGTGTCCATTTTTCCTAAATATGTGAAAAATTTCAGGCTTACTACCAGAAGCTTGAGGAGAAGTTGACAGAAGATGAGCTGCTAGGTGACAGAGCCAAAAAAGAGCCACCAAAACTCATGACGCCATATGTGCAGAAGGCAGAGATTTATGAGCCAGGTAGGAAATGGAAGCAAGGGTCAACTTGGGGTGAAGTGGAGATGGAGCGAGTGTATCAACTTCTTGACATTAATTTTTTGCAGTTGTTCACATAGAGGGTTCATTGGGCCAAGTCGCAGTTTCCACTTGCTATTCACCCCGTCGTGCGATTGATGCAGTCCATGTGCATTGTCAGGAGGAGGTGAGGGATGGTTGTCTTGCTTCAATGTTGTAATCCTAAGCATATTATTTTAAACTATTGTGGTCAGATGGTGTAGTTTGGAGAAGATCTTTTACTGTGTAATATCTATAGTCCGTTCCTATTAAAATCTCAAACCAAGCTCTCTCATTTTTGTCCTTATAGGATCTCAAGGACATTGGCCATCGAAGACTAGGAGTCTTAAACTTGATAGAGAAGGTACATCTTTTATGGTAGTCGTTCAGAATTTTATATCCTTGAAGATGTCCTCTTTGCTTAGGTCATCAGAAATGTTTCTTGATAACTCCTTTGAAATCCACTGAATTTAACAGTAAGAACACTAAAAATAAGCAAATTCTAAATGGGATAATTTTGTAGGGAGTTTCAATGATTTAAAAAATACAGTAATGTTCTCTAAAGGGACATTATCTTACTGAAGCAGCAGCAACATAGAACATAGTGCACACTGTTACATAAGTACTATACACACAATACAGAAATGTTCTTATGTCTGCATGTGTGTTGTATGATCCAGTGACTGAGCAAAAGAGCTCCAGTAGCACCGTTCAGCGCACAGTAAGGTGAAATAAGGCAGCAATTAAAGATTCTACACAACAGCCTATCATGAAGTGGATGGGTAGAAATAGGAACTGCCTGCAGTGTTGTATGTTTTTCCTTAAATATTCCCAAGGTTAATAGAAGATTAGATGTAGTCTTTAATCGTAGGTGTTTTCCATAGTAGTAATTTTTGATGTCTAGCAACATTGCTTTGTCTTCCAATGCTTAAATATCTTGGCAACTTCCACCCAAGCCCTTAACCTGTTTGGTCATTTTGAGGTATTTCAGAGTTTCTGAACTGTAGATTATGGTGGTGGGTGTTTGCAGTTATATAAAAAAAAAAAAAAAAGTCTTCTTTCAACAAGATCATCAGCCTCAATTTTTTTTCCCTGTATGTCATTGTCTATGGGCTCAAACAAAGCAAGTTCTAATCTAGCTCTTTTTAAGCTGCATGTATAGGACCCCACCTCCTCATGTAATTGTTTCGTGTATGTACCCACCTAGATGTTCATGACACTCCTTGAGGTGGAAGAACTGCAGAAGAAAATGGCTGTTTTGCCTGAAGAAGAGAGAGTTCGCTTCCATGACACTCTGACTTGTAAAGTCAACCAGCTCTTTCACCTTTTAAAAGAGGGCTTCCAGGAATCCTGCCAGTGAGTGTGCGATTGATTGATTTATTTAGTGCCCTAGTCATAGAAGTGAACTAGTAGGAGTTTTTGGGGTTGAATTTAGTCTTGATTGTGGGGTGGACCAGATTCACATTTTCAGGAGTTTGAGTGGCCAGTCTCAGTACGGCTTTTAGAAGATTCTGGGTCTGGCTAATGAAATTTTAGTTTTTTGTTTTTTTTTTTTGTTTTGTTTTTTTTTTAAATTTTAGATGACTGTAGATCTTTCCATAGTCTCTTCCAATGGGATTAGTTAAATAACCCTTAACCCATTTATCCCTTCTTGCTTTCACCCAGTGAACTTGACGCAGAATTCCTGCCAGTCCTGTTGGTATCCAAGGGCAAGCGTTTGATTGCCAGGCTTCTGTCCTTTTTGCCTCTGGAAGCAGCTCTTGAGATCCTTGTGGCAGTGTTGAAACATCTTCCACTGTTAATGGCCCAAGATGCAGAATGTTCATATGAGGTGATAATTTTAGTCTTTATATAACACCTTACCTGTAGCCCCACATCTGCACTACTGCAGCAAATTGCAAGGTCATGACCTTCTCTAAATTTTTCTGCAGGCTCTTCCAGTGTTGTACACTCCCCTCTGTACAGTGATTGGCCACCTCTCCTTCACTCAGCTTGTTCAGGTCCTGAAGGAATTCACAGCACCACTACCTGATTCTACAGACACACGCCTGTCTCTTGCATGTCACAACAAGGTAAAGAATGGAGTGATCTGTTCCATTAATGCAGTGGTGTGCTCCTGAAGGTCTGTATGGTCCAAGTTATGGTTTCTGTGGCCTCGGTTCATTTTGTTTTATTTTTTTCTCCTGCAGTTTGCAATCTCTTTCTTGTATGCATTGCTTAGCCATGGTGAGAGGCTCCTGTCTGCAGACACACCTATAGAGCCAGGCATTGAGGAATTTGATATATGGTGAGCAGATGGGATGGCTAGCATGTTTTATTTGGCACACTTCAGTTTGTGTGTGATTCATGAAGGGGTGTTGCTGCTAAAGAGCTTTGGTACTATTTAGAACTATAAAATGAATGTATGGATGAAATGCAGCATTTCTAAATGCTGATAGTCTGAACTTGGATGTATTTGGTGGAAGGCAGGTGCGAGTGTCTAAAGATGAAGTTGCCTGCAGTTTGTCCTCCCATACCAATGCAGTTTTCTTTTTCAGGACTGATACTGTGTTTTCCGTTGCAAAGCAGCTCTCCCATTCTTCGTTGGTGGAGCCCTTACTCCTTCCATCAAACCTGCTCTCCCTTTTCTGTCGCTATTTGGATAAGCAGGCTGTTGTGCAGCTGGAAGGTACTATTGAGTAAGTGTTTCACTCAGGTGGTACCTGCTGTACTTTCTGTTGATGAGGATTAGCTGTTTAGAACTTTTTTTTTTTTTTAGCACAAGTGTGTTTACGAAAGTGCCAAGTGCTCACTTTTTGGTATTAACATTGTTTGAAAGAGACTTTGTAGTGCTGACCAATATTAAGCATCAGTTATTAAATATTTCACGCACTCCCCTTTTTCTTCCCCCCCATTAGGCGTCCAGGATCATTGCCTGTCCAGTAGAAACCCTACTTATGCCTTCTAGAGAAATGGTTTCGGGAAATGGCTTGGTGCTCTATTGCCATTTTCCTAGTGCGAGTGGACATACAGTAGAGATTTTAAGTGCAAATGCAGCACCTTGTTGGGGTGCCAAGACACAGCATCACCTAAATGGGTATTCCACCTGCCCATGAGCGTCAACTGAAAATTGCGAGATGCTGATACATCTCTAGGAGGACCATTTTAGTGCTTAAATGTAGAGTTATCAAGAGACTCTGACTTATTCCTTCATGACCCTTTATGTTAAAGAATGAAATCTGATGGTTTGGAAGACTATGGTCATTGATAAAAAAAAAAAAATGTGTACATTAGACTTTATTAAAAAAGGGTAATTTGTACAGTTTTTTTGTTTGTTTTTGGGAATTGTCTTATTTTGAGTACTAAGTTTTGACCAATTTTTTTGTTTTCATCCTCCCCTCCCTCCCTCCTTTACCTAAATATTTTGAGCATTCACATTTTTGTATTATAATATCCCATCTGTGTTTTATTGACCTGAATTTCTGTTGCTTTTTGGTTTTGGAGCTTCACTCTTAAATTTGTACAGCACTTGAAGTAAAATAAAAAACTTTAAATCGGTAGAACCGAGCAGCAAATACTTTGCCTCTTGTCTCCTGCTGCTTTTTTGTATTTTAAAATAGTGCAATTTGTAATCAGTTTTTTTTTTTTTTTTTAGAGAGAAGTATAACATATTGTTAAATAATGACTTAACATTTTAGTTCAACAATGCTTGTTCTAACTTCTGTTCCTTCCCTACCAAGATGGGCAAAAGGAGAAGCAGCCAATCTGTATTAGCCTTTGTTTCCCTTGTTTTTCTGCAAGGCGCTTTATTTTTTTTTCTTAATTGTTTACATTGCATATCCTCAAGTGGGCGACACAGTGGGTTTCACTGTTGCCTCACGGTCTTTCATTGTTCCTTCAATGTTAACTGTTTTTACCCCCACAACTGAAAATGGTGCAGGGTAGGGTAAATGGGGATGTCCTAAATGAACACTTAATGTTGGAGGTATTCTGGATGATCAATTTAAAATGGGTACTTGGCTGGTATTGTAAGTTGTCATCCTTTCAAAGAATTGCTTGATCATTTAGACCTATCATTTTTTTCCATTCTGCCACTGGCCCTCCATTTAGTAATTTTTGACTTTCAAAATAGCCATCATTGCATGTCCCCTTTTTCTCTCGCCCCAAGAATGTCATTTACTGCAGTGCACCAGTTCAGACTGCTGTTATATTTTGTATTGGAGAACATCCTTCTGGGGTCTACTGTGTTAAGTACGTCCTGCTGCTTCTCTCTCACTCTCTCTCGTGCCTGCTGCTGGCTTGTTCATTCGTGCCTGTCTGCTAACCAGGCACCATCTTATGTTTGAGGAAGCCAAGTTTAGCAGGTCACGATTCTGCACTCTGAGCCAACGCAGAGGTTTGTTTGCCAGTCTCTGTTGACTTGTGTGTCTAGATTCTATAGCCTCCCAGGTTTTATTTGTATTATATATGTTTAACAAAATGTTCCTCATTAGCTCACTTGTGTAAACTTGGACAATCACTTTATGCAGTACTCCCCCCACCAATTTTATTTTTTTCGTTTTGTTTCCCCTTTCTTTTATCTCTGTCAGTTTGAAGTCTTCTGAGCTACCAATGGTACAGGATGTCTGCTCTTCTCAATTACATGCTCACATCTTTTGAATTTCTTTTGCTTTCAAACACAGTATGTTTGTGGTGTTAACATTTTGGGGCACCATAATTGCTCCCTTTTTAATTTGGGGAGTTGCCTAATCTTATGCTTTGCTTTATATTGCATCACCTTTCTGTACTTTTTTACTACTTTTGGTTTACAGTTTGCATCATCACTGAAGAACAAGAATTCCTAAATACTGTTTACATAAATTACTATAGACGCCATCTTGGTCACTTTCCCATAAGAACAGCTTATTTGACTAATTTGGAGAGTTTAAATTGGCCCACTGTAAATGTATGCAAGTACAGGCAGTGCTTGGACTAGCACTTTCTCTGGGATTGGCTCCCAAATTGTGCCCAGTGCTGCCTAATTAGGGTTTGGCCTTCTGCATGCATGCATGCATGGATGTGTGTGTGTGATTACATATGATTTAATTTACTTTTTTATGGCCCTAGGATAGCCTGAATTAAGTACATATTGCATTTGTGATTTTACAGGAAAATGTGGCAAAAAATTGAGTGGGCATCCTTTTATTCATAAAGTCAGTTTATGGGTTATGTGCACTTCATTTTTCAGTATTAAATTCATGTGTTTATTTATAAATATATTAGTGGTCTCCACCCTACTGCTCGCTTCGTTTGCTCACCCCCCGGATTTGGTTAACCAGATACACAATTTAAAGAGATTATTTTCATGGGAATTGTTACATATGCGTTACAGTATTTTCACTTTAAAACTTATGTAAAAACAATATTTAGAATTAACTTTTCTTAAAGATTGCATTGAATTTTGATTCCGTGTTTGGACTTGCTTCGTGACAATACAACGTAGAACTGCCTGTGAGTGAATATTGTTTCTTTCTCTCTAATCGACTTTTTCGAATGTTTGTTCATGCTCTGTCTTCTTCGCTTTGTCGTTATGTCTTCTAGAACATATAAAATTATTGTCCTGATAAAATTTGTTAAGTCCTCACAGGTGGCGCAGTGGTAGTGCTGCTGCTTTGCAGTAAGGAGACTGGAAGATTGTGGGTTCACTTCCCAGTTCCTCCCTGTGTGGATAGCGCTTTGAGTACTGAGAAAAGCGCTAAATAATAATAATTCATTACATTTATAAAGTGCTGAGAGCGCAGGAAGTGTTTGGCAAAAGCATTCACACGAGTGAGGCTAGATGACCGTGATCTTTTTTGAAAATAGTTGGGCGTGACTTGAAAGAACTACTACAATGCCTAGTTCAGTTTTTGCCACCATATTGGGCTTTTCTAGAGACTGTCCAGCACTTCAATCCCACACATTGCCAGTTGCGGTGTTACTAGACGTTCCCCCATAGGTGGGCATATTGACATACAGGAATGGCAACTAACTGGCCAAATGCTGAAAAGACTTTGCTGATGTTGTTGCACTGAATATCTTTCATAGGAGGTAGACTGGATGTGCTATCCTGAAGTTCATTAGTGACGAAATTCAACCTCTTGATGCCTGAGGTCCTTCATGGACAGCGTAGATGAGAGATTCAAGGCAGTTTGTTACACAAGTGGATCGACCACATAGAAAAACACATGGCATGCATCTTTATTTTAGCTGGAATGTACTGTTAAGGCTCTTATCTCTAGTGCCTGATTCAATGACAAACCCAGAGCTTTAATCATTTAGATTTGGAGTTCAGAGACCCAAGGTACTCCAAGACCCCACTATTGATTTTAAAATTGACAGTAGTCGTGTTCTCTCCATCTTGAAGAACACACTTGTGTGTCTTGGCTGAAGAGTTTGGAGGACATCCTGCTGTTCCGGGTCAGGATGTGTTGCTGGGATATTTGAAGCCAGTAATAATATGAGCAGCAGGGTGAAGTTGGCAAAGATTGACGACTTGTATCTTTCTGTAATGGTTTAAGTTCTCACAGCTTAAACATACATGTTAGATCAGGGGTCTCCAACCATTTTTCCCTCTGAGAGCTACTTTTACAAAATGAAAATGACAGAGCTACTCATGTTTTCTAATGTTTCTTCTCATAGCTTATTTCAACCCAAATAAACTGAATAAGCTTGTTTTGCCTGAACATTTACAAAATGTTGGTGTCCAAGTCACATTTTGCATTAAAACATCACAAAAAATATTTAGTTCACCTGCATTTGTCATTTTGCTCCATGTCACTGCATCACTTTATTCACATGTCCAGTCGCATGTGTGCTGTGTTGTTAGTCTGATAACTGGCACTGAAGTGTATGGTGGAGTGGAGCCACTGAGATTCACTCTTTGGAGTCATTTCAATGTTCGTCTGTCAGTCTTCTTCTGAACTTTGACTTCATAACATTCATGTTAGACTTGGAGGTATGGAGACCCAAACAAAGCAGACATTTTCAGAGCTGCTTGGTGAAGATTCTTAGTTATCAGGCTCTACGAAGCTCCAGAAATGCTGAGAATGCTGTTGAGACTGTAACTGCACATTATTTTGAAGGTTTACTAATATATAAAACCCAATGTCTGTATGCATGTCTGGCTGCTTTTCACAAGAGAACTACAGATTTAGATCTGTTTTTTTCTATAGTTTGCTTGAATATTCCGGTTGATTTTGCAACTTCTCTCATTTTGCTGTGTATCAGTTTACTTATGCCGATGTATTTGTACGAATATGAGATCCACACAACGGACCGTGGGGAGGGGCCTTCCTCACTCACTCGCCAGCTTTGAGGCCTCTTCCTTACCTCCACTTAGCTAGCGATATTTAAAATAGTGTTACTTAGGTCTTAAGTATATGCCACATTGAAAAGAGAGATTGCAATTCAGATTGTGGATCGTGATTTTGTGTTTAAAGGATTGTGATATGATTTTTTTGGAAAGATCGCCCACTCCTGATTTGACTAATCAAGTTTTCAAATTTATGTAGGATTCATTAACCCTCTGGCGAGCTATTGGTAGCTTGCGAGCGATGTGTTGGAAACCCCTGCGTTAGATCATTGCTAAACTGGCAAGGCCACCCATAGGGTAACCTCTCATCTTCCTATGCAGCAGTTGGTGGACAATTTTATTTGGATGCGAATCTTGGCCTCATCACACACTTGATTTTTAATAAAAGGAAAAAAAGTGAGCCACCATTTCATCTCCATAGTGCCAACACTACCTCTGCTCTTCTTTTCTCTAATTGTTGTTTCAGATTGGCAACCACCGTTCCCCTTTCTGCCCTTTGATGGCGCTGTGGCGACTGGCCGATATACAACGGGTTTTCTACTGTCGACTCTGAGATGCGCGCGGTGGAAACATCTGTCTCACTCCTTCACTTTTATGCGCAGAGGATTTATGACGCTAAGACAAACAAGCTCTGTGGAGACTGGAATGACTGCATCTCCCTCTGCTGAATGCCAGCCAGAGATGCTAGTGCAGTGCAAACAGTTAGAGGAATGCTTTGTGGGGGGGGGGGGGTGTCTATACGCACATTAAAAAATAATAAAGTGTTCAGTACAAGTGCCGGCAGCCCACAGTCTCACTCCTGCTCTTTGTACCTTAAACTACGCAGGGGTCCATCGTCGCCTAAGCCCTGCGGTGGGTTGATGTGTGGACAGGGATTCTGGTGTAAAAAAATTTAAAGGATATTTATACTTTTCTCGATCTGAGGCCATTTCTAGTTATTTGGTGGTAGAGCTGGTGTGCAGTAATGGGACCCCCAATTGCTATGTTACAGCTCTTATAATATCAGGGGCTCAGTAAGATTAACCACATTGGTGTTTCTCCTAGTTTTGATGATGTAACCTCAATTTACAACCTTCATTTTATAGTGTCTTTCTGCTGGTCTCTGTTTGAGGCCTATCAGGTCATCTCTCTTCCCTCCGTACTTGATTGGTGGTAGACATCCTGTTCAGTAATAGGGCCAGATAGAGTGTCTTGGCAACGTTGGTGACATTGGTGCTGCTTTTGCCCACATTTTATCAGTGTGGCTTTGTGTTTTTTTTTTTTTTTTAAAGTGGTGGATTTCTCCCTCTCCCTTTTGGAGACCCCTCATCTCAAACTCTCTTCCTTGTGTTTCTGCTTGTGCCACCTTTACCTCATTCTGACGTGGAGTTGCGTCTTTCACAGAAAAGGCTTGAGCCCCCTTAATCTCTTTCTTTCCCGCACAGCACATTTTCCTCGTTTTTGTTCTCTCGTGCGTGTCACGGGGGTGCTGCCAGTGTAACATGCTTTAAAGATAAAGAATTGTTGAACTGAGGATGCAGTCTCTTCTAGGAAAGATGCCATATAAAATGCCTCAGGTCTCCATTTCATGGGGTGCTTTTTCTTACGCCAGTTCATAAACTCCCCACCTTTGGAATGATGCGTATTTTATTGCTGGCAGCGCCAGAAACCAAGAGGGCAGAACGGAGGCAGACGTTTATTTTCCTTCTGCACAGCCGTTTTGAGGCCATATTGGACCCAGGTGTCTGTGCCTCTGTGTGTCTCCTTTATTCCTGCAGATGAAAGACGAGTGCCTGCAGACCCAGGAAAGGCCAGCACATCTGGACGGGCATGTGTCCATCCCTTGGCCCCCGTCCTGCCCGCTGTCATGAGGCGGTGTGCTGTGTTTGGACTGGACCCAACGTACCGTAACCCGCCGCTCTGAACGGGGCCAGCTGAACGGCGCAGTTCTGAGGCTCTTTGTTCACAGCAGAGGTGGGAATTGTTTATCCAGAGAATGTGAGGGGGTGGGAGAGGAGATGCCAGTGAGGAAATGACCAGCGTCCTTGGCAGAGGTCCCAGTCCAATAACCAGGACAAACACGTAGCATCCCACTCTAATGGCAAGTGTCCCAGTACAATAACCAGTGCAGGCCCAGTCTAGTAATCAGAACATGTGCCAAGTGCCCCATTTCGTAACAAATATGGGCAGCAAGTCTCCCAGTACAGGGTACTGGTGCCCACCACTAATCCTAAATATACATGTCAAGTGGCCCAGCCTAGGGTTCAAGTATCACCAGTGCAGAACACCACTCTCCCAGTCTGACCAGCAATGTAGAACAGAAGTGACCCAGTCTGATAGCTAGTAGAGGGTACTGGTGCCCCTCTTTGACAAATACAGATGTCAAAGTGCCCCACTTTAATAATTATGGACGCAAATTGTCCCAGGCCAGAGTTCCAGCATAACCACCGCAAAACCTCCTGTCCCACTCTGATGACCAGGACAAGCAAATAGTGTCCTACTCTAATGACGTATATATAGACACCTCTAGTGACGAAGACCGATACCAAGGGGCCCAGTTTAATAACAAATACAAATGGCAAGTGTCCCAGTCCAACAACCAGTACAGGTGCCCTCTCTTTCCTAATGTTAAACATAAAGGTCAGGTTTCCCAGTCCAATAAGCTGGCCATATGCCCAGTGCCCACCTCTGGTAATCGATACAGATGCCACCTGTCCTAGTGCAGACCTCACTGACAAGTGACAAGTGCGCTAGTCTAAAAACCAGTATAGACTCCCAGTATTCTCCATGTACAAATGCTGGGTATCCCAGTACCCTACTCTCGTAATCCGTTTATGTGCTGAGTGTCCGTATTTGGATAACCAGACCAAAATCTCCATACCTCCACTCTAATTATAAGTAAGGATGCCTGTTGCCCCATTCCAATCTCCAGTATGGGTTCTCAGTCTCTACCTGTAGTACTAAATACAAACGGTCAAGTGTCCCAGTCCAGGCTGTCAGTATTGGGCTTTACTGATTGCAGATGCCAAGTTGCCCAGTTTACACTTCTATTGTCACAGTCTGATGACCAGTACCTGAAGCTAGTTGTGCCAGTCTAATAATCCGTACTAATTCTCTCTTAACAAGTACAGAAGCCAAGTGTCTCACTCCAATAACCAGTCCAGACTCTGAAAACCAGTGCATGGTGCCAGTCTGATAAAATGAAAACTAGTTGTGTCACCTGCTAATGGCATACAATCGCACCCCACTCTGGTACTCAACTTGCTGCTTATCTATCTATCTATCTATCTATCACTTCTTCCCTTTTATTTCCTTATTTCTGAGAATTTTTCAAAACAGTACACAACAATCAGCTCTGAAAAGGAGTAACTGCTTCAAAACCTAACAACGATTAACATGAATAATGGGGCCAAGTCTTAACCAGCCCGACTCATCCTTGTGTTTAAAACCCAGCAGAACGTATTCCTCACGTGTCCTCAAAAAGTCAGCAAATCCGGCTGGGGATTTCTAGACTTAACACCGTAAAAGGAGGTTTATTGGACATGGACATGGACAGCTGCTCCCATTATGGAGTGTGATTTCTTCTGGGGGTCAACACATAGATCAGAGCTATGGCCTTTACTAAATGCATGTCCACAACCTGAAAATGAAAAAGGAAAGCAGACGTGGCGTGTGGGTACGGGCCTCCCGCTTCTTCCTTTGTCTCTTTTCTTTGACATTTCCAACATGGTGACGTTAAAAGAAATCCTTCACTGCGGACCTATACCTCCAAACTTTAAATTCTTGGGAGATTTTCTGTTGTGAGGGTTAAACATTCAGCCTCATCAACATCACATCATAAGCAGCACATTTGGCCATTCAATAATGCAGTTGTCTTAACGGGATCTCCAGTTAGATTTGGAATGATGATGCCATGCCAGGTTCTAGAACATTCATTTTGAGCCGAGATCCTCGAGCTACATACTCAAGTTAAACGTAAGGGGAACCCTCCGTAGAAGAGAGTCCAGCCAATCTTGTTTGGTTTCCTTGTTTTTGTCCTCATTGGAGGACGTTCATCCAGTTATGTCTAAAGATTCCACGTGATTGAACAAAGTCATCCAAACTCCGTTCATCTGACGACAGCCAAAATAGTGAGTGGAACTCCAGTAGAATAAATGAGAGCAAATTCAGGTATCTGAGTTACTCAACGGCTCCATTAAATCAGCATACGAACAAAACAAACTCTCACATTAGGAGATGATGTCCTATCAGTTACAGTAAATAAACCCAAACCTTTGCTTCTATAGAAACTTTATTTCTACAACTGAATTAAACTGGCAAATCATCAGATCATTTATTGAGTAAGATTACCAGGTAACCTCTGTGTTTCTCCATCTGTGTTGGCTCCTCAAGACCCCCAGCAGGGGAGCACCAGCTTGACCCTTGTCTGCCATCCCACAGTCAGGATGGCCACGGCCAGAAGGTGAGACACAGTGTCTCTTCTTGAGCAGCCCGCCAGCCCACCACGGAGGGAGAGACTGTTTGCCAGACTCTGTGTGGAATTTGCTTCGAGGCGGGACGCACCCAGGTGCCAAATCTGCTCCGCCGTCTTAACCCCTCATTGTCTGCAGCCAGTGCCGTTAGGATTGGCCCATCCCAGTGCTGATGAGGGTGGTAAGGGGCTAGTAATCAGTGAGCACTGGTTTGAAACCAAAGCCTTTGAGGGACTGAGCAGTAAAGGGGTGAACATCAGTGCTCAAATGTTGTGGAGTGATGGGCACCTGTGAAAGGGTTCAAATTCATGGGCACAGACCCTGGGCCCACTGGGTTCATTTTTAGGTTGGGTTGAAGACGTGAAGGAAAACTGGGTAAGTCCCAGTGCCAAACTTTCTAACTAAGGTGGTCTAAGGAAACTGACACAGTTCCAGTGCCAGCTGGTTTGGTTGTCCTGAGGGTGTGGGATGAAGGGTGCCTGTTTTTGAAGGGTATTGGGTGAAAAGGTGAAGCCCAGCTGGTCCACTCCCAGTGCCAACTGCTTTAATTGTTCATAGGAGGGAAAGGAAAATGGAAAATGAGGCCTGGCCCAGTGCTAACTGGTGCAAGAGCAGAAGGATGAGGTGTAATTGTGCCCATCACTTGATGCCTAGGGGTCTGAGATGTCATGGAAGATTACCAAGCCTGCCCTGGGGTGACCCCTGGAGTGGCAGATGCAGAAAACAGTGAGCTGGTCGGTCCCCATGCTGATTGGTGTAACTGACTTTGACTTTAAAGGGGTGATCTGAAGGGTCCATTCCAGCGAGTGTTGGGTGGCATTGAAAGGGCGACCACAGTGCCCGGGTTTGATTCCTGCGAGGGGTGATCTCAGTGTTGTCTAGTAGTAGGAGTTATTATGTCATGTGTCCGGTGGAACTGCCACTTGTGCATCTGACCAACATAATGCCATGTCACCACTTTCTGTCACCATGATGATTAAGAGCTTGAATTCATAAGAAGCACAAATTAACAGATGAGATTCTGATTTCAGTTGGCTCCCAGTTTGTGGCAGGGTGGCATGTCTGCGTATTCCGCTACGGGTGGCACCATCAGCTTAGGGCCACACAGGGAACTGCTGGGCACCCAGTCCAACAGCAATGCAGACTGCTCCATAGTGGGAGATGGAGATGTGCCTGTGTGGCGGGCACCACATAGGGCTGAGCCGGCACATTTCACTAAATGGGTGCCCGCCGCTCAAATATCACACTGGGCTGATAAGGCGGGGTGGGTCAGAGAGTTAGGCAGCAGCGCGGAAGTGGAGAGGATATGGTGTGGGGCCAAGTGGGTAGAAGGTCGAAGGAGGTCACAGGGGTCAGTCGCTCACCCCTCACTGACCCCGTCTTCCTTTTGCACATTTTGGGACTCATGTGTAACATTCTGCACGCTGGTGCCATTTTACAAAGCAGCTTATGTCATGACAGAGAAGGCCACCCCTGGAAGTGCAAGTGGGTCCGAATCGAGGGGTCAAGGGCCCGATACACACGTGCGCTTTGAGAGAACAGCCACTCTGTCCACCTAGATATAATATAGTTCCTTTCAGGGGGATTATTATCACCACAACATGTGGGACCCCTCTGTCCACTTCACCCGGGGAGCTGACCCTCACAGTGAAGGGCAGGAATGTTGGGGGTAAGAATAGGAAGAGACGGCCTCCAATTGTCCATTGCTTTGGAAGGGACCCCCATTCACACCAAAAATGGACACGAGGGGGCACACTAGCCAGCCAGATCAGCTCGTCATACCAGCTCTGACACTGAAGGATCAGGGTCATCATGTCCAGCCTCTGAAGATGGAAAGACTCTTTCTTTCTTTCTTTCTTTCTTTCTTTCTTTCTTTCTTTCTTTCTTTCTTTCTTTCTTTCTTTCTTTCTTATTCAAGGTACCTCACTGATTTAGTCTCCCTTCCAACATCCCATGGCTCCAAAGCCAATGAAATGTTGATAAATGGTGGGGTCATCCAGTGGTCACTGGCCAGCAATTGACCGTATAGTGCTACAACCCCCCAACATGAAATAACCCCTCACAGTCTTAACTTTAAGGCTATGCAGAACACTACACAAACACGCAAACGGAGCCACGTGAATCATCACTCGGTCTAGTGGTCTCTCATTTGGTTAGCTGAGGGCCATCAAATTTGAAGGTCTCTGCTTCACTTACACAGCTTGCTATATAGTGCCAGTGCCAGTTTGTGCAGCGCTGTGCTGGAGGTGTCGGTCTTTGATGCACTTCCCCTTCATTTCCACCAGATGTCCTCAGCGGCACGATACACTAATAAGCCAGTCGGTTAACAACAAAACCCGCCTCGTCAGCGCTTCTCAGTCCCACGTGAACAGTCCAGCGGGTCCCTAATGACCCACATTGTCAGCGATGTAATGGCTGAGTGTCCGCGAAAAGTCGAAATTACAGTGCTGGGGCTCATCAGCAAGTGTGACACGAAATGAGAAAGTAGAACGGGATCGATTAATTCAATTTAAAGCACTTGAGAACAAACGATAGATCTTTGAAATAAAAGTTTTACCTTGGAGCAGAGCTGTCTGCAGGCATAACTGAGCGCAGTAGGGGGCGACCAAGCGGGGCTATCTATCTATCTATCTATCTATCTATCTATCTATCTATCTATCTATCTATCTATCTATCTATCTATCTATCTATCTATCTATGTATTTCACATCAGTCCATCTTTTTATTTTATAGCACCTTTCATATCTATTGCTCTATTATATAGTGCCTTTCTCCTGTATCTGTTACATAGTGCGTTTCATTTTTAACCATGTATATATTACATAGCAATTCAATTTTTTTGTATCCTCTGTAATGAGCTTTATCATAGTTGATCATTTTAAATGTTACTATACAGTGTCTTTTCCATTTATATGCCTTTCTAATATATAGTGCCTTTCACAACTATCTAATCGAACCTTCTGTCCATCTATTATAGGGTGCCTTTCATACAGTATCTGTCCATTTTTCTATTATATAGCTCTTTTTCTTATCTAGCTATAATATTGTGTCTTGTCATATCAATTCATTCTCTATTTTATATAGCATTTCCTAATTATGTATTATATAGTGCCTTTCCCATCTATCTATCTATCTATCTATCTATCTATCTATCTATCTATCTATCTATCTATCTATCTATCTATCTATCTATCTATCTGTGATATGGTGTGTTTTACTTGAATCCATGTATCTTGTATATATGTATTCTATAAGGTTTTTGTTTCTTCTGTAATGAGTTTTATCATAGTTTATCATATATTTAAAGTTGTTATAATATAGTTTTTTTCTGTTTATCTGTCTGTCTATTATATATTGCCTTTCTTATCTATCTACCTATTTATATATTAATATAGCGCCTTTTACAACTATTTATTATGTCTTTAATATCTGTCCATCTGCCTGTTACATAGCGCCTTTCCTACCTCATTATAGTGCCTTTCGTATCCCCTGATCTATATATATCTGTTATATGGTGACTTACCCATCTATCTGTTTTGCAGCGCCTTTCCTATCTATCTATGATATAGTCCGCCTCATATAAATTATATAATACCTCTTCTGTTTATTTTCCTGTCTATTATATAGTGTCTTTCTTATCTATCTATATTATATAGTGCCCTTACCATCTCTCTACCCAGTACATAGTGCTTTTCACAAGCTATATATAAAATGTGATGTCGCTGGCGTGGTGGGACGCAGAATGTGGGACTTCGTCCATATTAAAATGCATTTTCATGTCTTCTTGTGAGAGAGGAAACCCTCTGCCTGTCCCACGTTCCGACTTTGCTCAGTTTGCCCTTCTTTAAGAATAAGCCGGAGTACAAGCAAATGGAAAGTCGCTTTATAGGAACAGCCTGTCTGGCCGACATTGAATGATTCGAGAGACGCGTGCCTTAACTTCAGTGCCATCCAAGTCTAAGGCGCCGTGCCCGGTGACTCACAGTGGAGTACGTTAGACGCGGCCATTTATTCCCGAGCCTTCTGGTCTCGGGTGGCGGACTTCAAACGCTATTTTTGAAACCGATACCGCGGTGTATACCTAATGATAAATGTTTATTATAGTGTGGAATTTTTTTTTTTTTTTTTTTTTTTTTGAGACTATAGGGTTTGATGTGTTACTACAAGTAGTCGGGAGCGCGCCATACTTCAAGTGGTGCTGTTTAAAGTCGCCGTCTCCCCGTGGCACGCATGCGCAGCACCGCATTCTCCGATGTACTCATTCGCCATTCACTCCACCACCTCTTGCGCTTTCCAGGCGGGAATCGCAAGTCCCTGCGCCAGAGCAGCACATCCAGCGTAGAGAACCCACCTCATCGAGCCTCTAGTTTGGGTCAAGCAGGGCACCGTTATACCACTATGTTGCTTATATTATTTATAAAGTGACCTTGGAGGAGGATTGCTGGAATCTTCAGCCCTCACTCCTTATTTGTGATTTCGATCATCTGATGTTTTAATTCTGTAAAGTTCATGACTGTCACCCATCACACTTTCAACGTCGTCCTGATTAGCGAACGAGGGCAGGCGCGCGTTATTATACAGGACAGGTGGGCGTGGCTTCCAGTTTGAGGTGGGTTCAGCCGCAGACTGGGCAGGGGGCTTCTCTATAAAACGCCTGCATCGGCCTCCTCGCGGTCCACAGCGTTGCGCTTCAGGTCCAGTTGGCTATTCTGTGATCTACCAGTCTGAACGCCCACCACCATGCTGGCACGCACGATACTCCAGACGTCGCTGCTTCTGTGGCTCGTTGAGGTTTCCTTTCAAGGAGGTAAGCCGTGGAAAAATTAGAAAAGAGGACGAAAAGTGAACTTTTTTTTTAACCAGTAAGTTTATATTTTCCTGAAAAACATAAAGCGCAATAAATGTGTTAACTTGTACGCTTTAAGGTGTGCACCTCTGGGGTCACTCAAGACAGCGAGTCAAGAGAGACGGAAATATTCATTATAATGTAAAATGCTGAGTGAGTGCTCTAATGAAAGGCACTATATAACACAAGCGTGGAGTGCTACATTTATTTCATTTACGGGGCAGGGTGCGTTGCGTAAAAGTAGGAGAACCCAAAAAAGCTGTTCTCTAAAATGAGCCCAAAGAATCATCACAAATAAAAGATGCAAGTGGACCTGACTGAGAAGGGGGCTCAGTGAATGCGGCGATGTCGGGGAATTTCTAAATGGGGGCGAATATGAGCGCGGTCTCCAGACATTGGCAAAATTGTTAGAAATTAAAAATGTATATTAATCCGCTCCACTTGAGTGACGTATTGCGCGCGGATTGTACTTTAAAGTGTTCACATTTAAAAACAATCCGAATTTGTAGCTTTATACGTAGTTGTGCAATTTAAATAAGGGCGCGATGACTGTTGCTAACTGACAATTTACGTGTGAGCGCAATGCCCGTTATTTAGTGCCAGCTGAAGGAAGAGTGCGGTGCCCGTTGCTTATGCCAGTTTAAATAAGAGGGAGGTGCTACTCCTCAACGAACTGGCGGCACTTCGAAAAGACCCTCGTTGCCTCCTTAAGTTATCTGAGGCAGCGGGTGGTCTGAGTGATCAGGACGCAGAACATACACCCGAACAGCCGAACCGATCTGCGTTAATGAATTCCCCGGGGAATGAAGTGCCTCGGGCTGCACGGTGGGTTGCGCCTGCCGTTATCGAAATGTGAATGAAACGACCCCATAGATGTAATCGGCGACAAGCAGCAGATTGCTGGAAGTTATTTGGCGGGCTGATGAAACCCAAACCAAGTTAAAAGAAGCCAAGCGCAGCGCTCGTTCATTTTTGCGATAAAAGCGCACTAAAATACTAACGCGAGAAATGCGATCAAAGCGTGACGTGTGCGCGAGTGCGTGGCGAGTTTATCAGAGCGCGCGCGCGTGTCTCTTGGCGAAGCCTTGACAGTCCGGCGATCACTTGAAAGCCTTTTCGATGAATTTTGACCTTTTTATCATATGATTATAATTCATATAAATGTAGGGTTTGCATATTTGCATTTAAATGTACATTGCAAAATTAGCAATACCTGAAATCTCTACACAACGGGATGTACAGTATGTGTGTAACGCAACTCTGCCCTTCGGGTGTTTTCTTTTTTATTTGTTCATTGTGTGATTATAATTCCAATAAATGTTGATATTGCAGTGCACGCCTATTTAGAATTTGTATTGCAAAAGATGACTTGAAATACAAGCGATGGGTTACAGCATATGAGTGTGTATAACGAGGACCTGTCCGTGCATTCTGAGCATTTGCTTTCACAGCCAAGTTTCAAATTGTAACTGTCATTTATTTTTATTTTTTACTGCTTGATTATAATTCATATAAATGTAACGATTGCTTGAGAACATGTCTTGCAAAAGATGACTGATAGATTTTAAAGTGATGAAAAGCTATGCATGCATTGTGTCCATCTACTTTCAATAATGCGACTATCATCTATTTGTATTTTTCATTGTCTGATTATAATTTATTTAAATTCAACTCTGTTTGTTGTATGTGTGGATTTGGGAATAGGCTTGCAAAAGATGAACGACACTTTAAATATGGATTTAAAAGTGAGATACGGGATGACCAGCCCATCGTGCATTTTGTCCCTCTGTTTCCAGGCTGACTTTTGAAATGTAACTGGAGTTAGGGTTAGGGTTAGGGCGTGTTGCGGCCATCCTGAGCCGAGCGTCTCCGCGCCGCCGGTGCTGTCCCCGTTCGGTGGTGCTGAACTGCGATCAGGCGCGCGACAACGTCGCAACCATGTTGGGAAACAACAGGCCAGAATATTCAAAATGTCCTTCATTTGAGCAGCACACTGACTCACTGGTTTATAGGGTCCTTATTGTCACATAGACAGTCCTGCGAAATTCTTACTTGCATGTGCTGATCAACGTGCGACACGTCACCACTCTCGGGTGCCACCATTAAGTGACCAGAACGGTCTCGAAACTTCAGGAACAAATGTGAGTGTTGAAAAAAAAAAGCTGTCGGGTCTCGATTTAAATATCATTCTTCTATAAGAGCGACTGAGAACTCTGTACGCACCTGCAAGCCATCTCAAAAGCATCAGAAATACATGAAATACATACATCAAAGAGCAGAAATCAAATCATAAAAACATAAAAACTCTCAAGCGTATGGAATGATATTCAGAGTGTCAGGGGGGGCTGGACGTCATCCATCATCCATGGGGTCAAGCAGTGAACAGGGTGCCACTCTATCTATTTATCATATAGTGCCTTTCATCTATCTATCTATCTATCTATCTATCTATCTATCTATCTATCTATCTATCTATCTATCTATCTATCTATCTATCTATCTATCTATCTATTCATGCCAAGTACAATTTCAATCCTGTCTTATCTTTTTAAAAAGTCTATCTAATCCTGCCAAATACACTAAAATTAATTTCTATGTTTATGCTATGTAGTGTTTTATAATCAATTTATTTATAAATCTATTTAATCCTACCAACTACACTAAAATACATCTATTGTACGTAGTGACTATTTGTTATCTATCTGCTCTCTCACACACACATTTACTGTACACTCATATGGGTCCAGTCTGAAGCCCCCTCATAATCTAATTTGGACATTTTTAAGGATGTGGGAGGAAAACTGGACGTCTCTAGAGTTTTAGCGCCTACACAGTTTTAAGGGTCTAGGGAAGTGAGTGCCCACCTAAGTAGCAGCTTTGGTCAAATAGATAAAGCCTTCCCTGTACATTAGTAGTTGTATTATTGTCACTCGTACAGAGACCAGTGACATTCTTACTTGTATATCCAACTAACATTTAAGATGTCTCCACCCTTCAGCATCATGGAAATCTAAAATGTACTCAAATTAATAAATCTACTCAGTTCAACAGAAAACACAAATCAGCGCACTCAATTTACCACTCACCTGTTTCCACCTCACTTATTCTGGACTCCAACATACATGCGTCTGGGGGATGTCGCTGTTAGACAGTTAACTTCAATTGTGCTTACTGAACACCAGTGGGCGTTAACTCTCTATGTGTCTGTCTCTAGTACAGCTGACTCAAATGTCTCTGGTGTCACATAAGAAGGGTCATCTGCGGAGGAACAAAATACACAAATTGCATTGCTTTAAATAACAGCAACACTCCCAGACGTTTTTACTTTATAGAAGACAGACTGACTTTAGTCAAAATGGACATGTTTTTAACCTGTAAAAATATATTTTTATTTGAAAATTAGATATTACACGGCTACTTGAAGTCCAACTAAAGACAAGCGTGTTTGCTTTTCTAATATGACGTAATTGTGTTGTATGTCATAATAAGGAGGTCCACATGAAAAAAAATGAACAAATGAAATGGGATTGTTTACTTAAGTTATTCTAACTTGAAATAATCCTCTTAGGTGATATTTGAGTAACATTGGCATAACTTTCTTCTGAACACAATTCATTCCTTTTAAAACAAAACCATTTGATTATTTTCTTTTAACAGAAGTACAATCCGCCTTGGGTATTGATCTCTTTACTCAGCTACTGTAAATTAATCTTTCCTAAAATTAACACTTTTTTAACACTCAAAACACATAATACCCATTTTAACTAGTTGACTTCATTGAAAATAAACAAGCTTGATGCACAGGACTTTTGTGTATTTGCATAAAGATCCACCCCTTTTGTTGCATTGTGGTCCAAGGGATCAGCACACCTTCATACAGCTGGAAAGAAAGTTCTGGGCTCTCAGAAAATTCATTTACTCCAAATACAGAGGGCGTTGTGAGGTTATGGGTTATCTATCTATCTATCTATCTATCTATCTATCTATCTATCTATCTATCTATCTATCTATCTATCTATCTATCTATCTATCTATCTATCTATCTATCTATCTATCTATTCTAATCCTGCCTACTATACCAAATTCTATCTATCTATCTATCTATCTATCTATCTATCTATCTATCTATCTATCTATCTATCTATCTATCTATCTATCTATCTATTCTAATCCTGCCTACTATACCAAATTCTATCTATCTATTAATTAGTGCCTTTCATATCTATCTATCTATCTATCTATCTATCTATCTATCTATCTATCTATCTATCTATCTATCTATCTATTCTAATCCTGCCTACTATACCAAATTCTATCTATCTATCTATCTATCTATCTATCTATCTATCTATCTATCTATCTATCTATCTATCTATCTATCTAATCCTGCCTACTATACCAAATTCTATCTATCTATCTATTATATAGTGCCTTTCATATCTATCTATCTATCTATCTATCTATCTATCTATCTATCTATCTATCTATCTATCTATCTATCTATCTATCTATCTATCTATCTATCTATCTATCTATCTATTCTAATCCTGCCTACTATACCAAATTCTATCTATCTATTAATTAGTGCCTTTCATATCTATCTATCTATCTATCTATCTATCTATCTATCTATCTATCTATCTATCTATCTATCTATCTATCTATCTATTCTAATCCTGCCTACTATACCAAATTCTATCTATCTATCTATCTATCTATCTATCTATCTATCTATCTATCTATCTATCTATCTATCTATCTATCTATCTATCTATCTATCTATCTATCTATCTATTCTAATCCTGCCTACTATACCAAAATCTATCTATCTATCTATCTATCTATCTATCTATCTATCTATCTATCTATCTATCTATCTATCTATCTATCTATCTATCATATAGTGACTTAACAGTAAGGGGTTTGTGTTAAGGTGGGATTAGTGACTGAATGTTACTGACACCCAATATCTGTGTATGGGTATGAAATGATTTTGATGAACTGTATTAGAAGTAACTTGTTTTTTCTTAATTGTTACATTGAGTTAAATATCCCTCGGCTAACACAAATAATTCCGTTGTAAACCATAAAAGCCCAGAAAATCAAGCAGATGTGTTTGAATTGAGTTCTCTTGACCGACGTGAAGCCCTCTGCATGTTAAGTCAAAGCTCTCTGATTGACGTCCACTCAATGCAAGTGAATCTTATTGGCCTACAGAGTGACCAATCACACTTGGGTGCCACAGGGTGCTGTTGCCAAGGTGACGACGTCTCTCAGATCAGGTGTTTGTTTTTTTTTTCAGAGGGGGCTTACTTGGGGGGTTTGCTGCTCTTTTTTCCTGAATGCTTGCCCATTGTGCAGTGATGTTCCGTGTCAAGTCAATGCCATTTTAGCCCTCACATCATTCACTGGTGTTAAGGAGCCACGTGTTTTGTAAAGTTACTGCAGAGAGTGTTTGATAAGTCCAGCCGTTGAGATGTGTCAGGTAAAGATGACGGCCGCGCATTTCATGGTGTTTTTGTGAAAGTGGCTTTGGACCACACTCTGGAAAATAAAGACACCAGGGTGCTTCTTCAGAGTGACACCAGAGGAGAACCATTTTTGGTCCTCATTTGATCCACATGAAGGTTCCAGAAAGTGACTTTTAGTTATTTAGATCTTTAATTTAGTTCCATAAATTAATAACCATGAAGAGACAACAACAGGTTTGTGATGTACTGATGGGCTTCTGATTTGAAAAGCACAGACTCACTTCAGGTTTCCCTGACCTGTGATCGCCCTGCCAGGTCGCGGAGGTGAGATTGGGGTGGTCTCAGAATGTGCAGAGGAGAGATGAGGGGGGCATCGGGAAAAGAATTGAGGAGGATGGAACTGCCAGGCAAGAGGGAAAGATAAGGAGGGTTTATGGATGTGGTGAGGGAGGACATGAAGAAAACAAGGAGATGGAGATGAATGATCCGCTGTGGAGACCTCCAAATGGGAGCATTCAAAAGAACAAGAGATGTCACTGAAGCAGAGGTCTATCACTTGGTGTTACTCTGGGTAATTAACAGTCGTTTTTTACAGTTGTATTATACCATGTGGTGTAACTGGTTACCTGGTAATCTTACTCAATAAATGATCTGATGATTTGCCAGTTTAATTCAGTTGTAGAAATAAAGTTTCTATAGAAGCAAAGGTTTGGGTTTATTTAACTGATAGGACGTCATCTCCTAATGTGAGAGTTTGTTTTGTTCGTATGCTGATTTAATGGAGCCGTTGAGTAACTCAGATACCTGAATTTCCTCTCATTGATTCTATTGGAGTTCCACTCACTATTTTGGCTGTCGTCAGATGAACGGAGTTTGGATGACTTTGTTCAATCACGTGGAATCTTTAGACATAACTGGATGAACGTCCTCCAATGAGGACAAAAACAAGGAAACCAAACAAGATTGGCTGGACTCTCTTCTACTGAGGGTTCCCCTTACGTTTTACTTGAGTATGTAGCTCGAGGATCTTGGCTCAAAATGAAAGTTCTAGAACCTGGCATGGCATCATCATTCCAAATCTAACTGGAGATGCCATGAAGACAACTGCCTTATTGAATGGCCAAATGTGCTGCTTATGATGTGATGTTGACGAGGCTGAATGTTTAACCCTCACAACAGAAAATCTCCAAGAATTTAAAGTTTGGAGGTGTAGGTCCGCAGTGAAGGATTTCTTTTAACACTAATGTCTGAAAGCAAAAGTTCTCACAAACAGATTTGTACAAGCGGCCTCAGCAGTGTTACGTCACCATGTTGGAAATGTCAAAGAAAAGAGACAAAGCAAGAAGCGGGAGGCCTGTACCCACACGCCACGTCTGCTTTCCTTTTTCATTTTCAGGTTGTGGACATGTGTTTAGTAAAGTCCATAGCTCTGATCTATGTGTTGACCCCCAGAAGAAATCACACTCCATAATGGGAGCAGCTGTCCATGTCCATGTCCAATAAACCTCCTTTTACGGTGTTAGTCTAGAAATCCCCAGCCGGATTTGCTGACTTTTTTGAGGACATGTGAGGAATACGTTCTGCTGGGTTTTAAACACAAGGATGAGTCGGGCTGGTTAAGACTTGGCCCCATTATTCATGTTAATCGTTGTTAGGTATTGAAGCAGTTACTCCTTTTCAGAGCTGATTGTTGTATACTGTTTTGAAAAATTCTCAGAAATAAGGAAATAAAAGGGAAGAAGTGATAGATAGATAGATAGATAGATAGATAGATAGATAGATAGATAGATAGATAGATAGATAGATAGATAGATAGATAGATAGATAGATAGATAGATAGATAGATAGATAGATAGATAGATAGATAGATAGATAGATAGATAGATCATCCATAACCACACAACGCCCTCTGTATTTGGAGTAAATGAATTTTCTGAGAGCCCAGAACTTTCTTTCCAGCTGTATGAAGGTGTGCTGATCCCTTGGACCACAATGCAACAAAAGGGGTGGATCTTTATGCAAATACATGAAAGTCATTTGCATAAAGGCTGTTTATTTTCAATAAAGTCAACTTACTCTGCCTAGTTAAAATGGGTATTATGTGTTTTGAGTGTTAAAAAAGTGATAATTTTAGGAAAGATTAATTTACAGTAGCTGAGTAAAGAGATCAATACCCAAGGCGGATTGTGCTTCTGTTAAAAGAAAATAATCAAATGGTTTTGTTTCAAAAGGATTGAATTGTGTTCAGAAGAAAATGATGCCAATGTAACTCAAATATCACCTAAGAGGATTATTTCAAGTTAGAATAACTTAAGTAAACAATCCCATTTGTTCATTTTTTTTCATGTGTACCTCCTTATTATGACATACAACACAATTACGTCATATTAGAAAAGCAAACATGCTTGTCTTTAGTTGGACTTCAAGTAGCCGTGTAATATCTAATTTTCAAATAAAAATATATTTTTACAGGTTAAAAACATGTCCATTTTGACTAAAGTCAGTCTGTCTTGTATAAAGTAAAAAAGTCTGGGAGTGTGTGCTGGTATTTAAAGGCACTATATAATAGTTTGATAGATATAAAAATTTTGTGTATCTAATCCTGCCTACTATACCAAATACTATCTATCTATCTATCTATCTATCTATCTATCTATCTATCTATCTATCTATCTATCTATCTATCTATCTATCTATCTATCTATCTATCTATCTATCTATTATATAGTGCCTTTCATATTCTACACGAATGTCTCTATGTAAGCTGATAAATGCCAGCCAATTTACCAAAGGGTTCAATGGATGGCCAGAATGAACCAACAGAAACAGAATCCTCTGGGCTGAGCCTGACATCCACGGCCTCAGAGGTCTCTGCCGACTGGCATCTCCTTCGCGCCTCTTGGTGTTTGTATGCGAGTTTCACACGGCACCCCAAAGGGCCATAACACTGAGAGGTAAAGAAGCCCCTTGGAGCCCAGCCAGCCTGCTAGCCCAGGGACAGAACGTCTCCTGTCTGTGGTATCAATGATCCTCTTCCCATTCCCTCATAATCCCCAGCCGCAGGAGCTCGTGAAATTTAACATGTCGGTGTAGGAGAGAACAACACAAGCTGGCTTTTCTTTGCTGGTGCTGAACACATTGGGCTTTTGTGGGTGCCCAGTGGTGCAGCTCTGATCAGAAGACGTCTTTATATTTTGTGCTACTCCACTATAATGGTGTTTTTGTTTTTTTTCGTTTTTCTCAATCCAGCCATCAAGCCACAGAGTGCTGGAGCTCTTGGACGACAGTTTTTGCCATCGTACAGAGGTAAGGCTCCCAGTTTGTTCCCGCACCACAATATTATACAGTTTAATTCAGAATAAAGGCAGCTGTTCAAAATGGACGGTTTGATGTTATGCTGACATCTGGTGGGCTGGACTGGACAAGGACCTCTTTGTGGTCAGTCAACATAGTGCCCTGATATTCAGTAGGGGAAGGTGATGCTGTGTGGATACCCTGGTGACACCTTGCATTGAGAAAGCTGGAATCACCAGGAGTATGAAAATCTGTGGTCGGGACATTAAAGGAACAACAGAGAAGCCACATGTTCTTCTCAGGCCAGAGTGGCTGCCAGACCAGGCCTCATCGCACTTTCGTTCTCTGCCAGTGCTTGTCTTCTGCTCACCCCAACTGCTTACAATGAGGCAGTGAATGAAAAGGGTGCTGCCTACTGCTGGCTTGAGCACGCATTACACCTCTAGTACCTCAAATGAAAATCCCTGCAGCCATCTTCCAGATTCACTTCTTCTAATACAGGGACACAAGTAACACAAGTTCACGTGAACACCTGACCAAGAAGCCCAACCTGCAATCTTCACACTGGAATACTTAAAAAGAGATGTCCGGGTCTTCAGACATTTGGGGTTACACTGTTGTCAGCAAGTCCCAATATTTACTACAATACATTAAAAATAAGAAGGACATTCTCAGAATTAAATTCAAGGCCCCAGTAGGTTGGCGCCTATCTAAAGTCGCAAAAAAGAAGAATTCCCTTTATATGCCAAGGTGGTATATGAGGGCACCTTTATGATTTAATTTTCAAATATCAATTATTGAGGTTAATTCATTCATTTCCAAACATTCTTAATCCAACTGAAGATCACAGGAGCCCACAGCCTATCCCAGCAGCACTGGAACACAAAGCAGGACCCAACTTTAGGTGGGGCGCCTTCTGTGAAAGTAGACAGAGACTGTTTCAACTAACAGGACCAAGGACCAGCAACAACGGTGGGCCGGCATTAGAGCAGCCGGGACGAGAAGTCCGCTCAACAAGCTCGCCAATCCTACTCACCTCGATTCTCCAAGTTGAGACGTCCTAACGTCTCTTCTGCTTACTTATTCGATGTGTCGATGGTCGTTTGTATGAAGAAAACCTTTGGAACGTTTGTGTGAAATCGGCTCTTAAGAACTTTCCAAGCCTGTCTCCCTTGTTCTTGTTGGGAGAATTTATTTTAAACTAACACTAAACTAAGCCACTGTTTTAATTCCTTTCCTTATTTTTCACACATCGATCACATCACCTCTTAATCACCATTTACAGTCATATGAAGAAGTTTGGGAACCCCTCTTAGTTCTTTAGATTTTTGTTTCTCATTGGCTGAGCTTTCAATATCTGACCTGCCTTATGGAGACAGTCGTATTTCAGCAGTGACATGAACTTTATTGGATTAACAGAAAATATGCAATATGCATCATAACAAAATTAGACAGGTGCATAAATGTGGGCCCCCCAACTGAGATATGACATCAATACTTAGTTGAGCCTCCTTTTGTCCTCTAGACGCTGTCCTCCTATAGCCTCTGATGAGTGTCTGATTCTGGATGGAGGTATTGTTGACCATTCTTCATACAAAATCTCTCCAGTTCAGTTCAATTTGATGGTCAGCCTGCTTCAAATCATCCCATAGATTTTCGATGATATTCAAGTCAGGGGACTGTGACGGCCATTCCAGAACATTGTACTTCTCCCTCTGCATGAATGTCTTTGTAGATTTCCAACTGTGTTTTGGGTCATTGTCTTGTTGGAATATTCAACTGCTGTGTAACTTCAACTTTGTGACTGATGCTTGAACATTATCCTGAAGAATTTGTTGATATTGGGTTGAATTCATCCGACCCTCGACTTTAACAAGGGCCCCAGTCCATGAACTAGCCACACAGCCCCACAGCATGATGGAACCTCCACCAAATTTGACAGTAGGTAGCAGGTGTTTGTCTTGGAATGCAGTGTTCTTCTTCCTCCATGCAAAGCGCTTTTTGTTCTGACCAAATAACTCCATTTGTGTCTCATCAGTCCAAAGCACTTTGTTCCAAAATGAATCTGGCTTGTCTAAATGAGCATTGGCATACAACAAGCGACTCTGTTTGTGGCGTGAGTGCAGAAAGGGCTTCTTTCTCATCACCCTGCCATACAGATGTCTGAATTGTAGAACGATGTACAGATACACCATCTACAGCAGGATGTTCTTGCAGGTCTTTGGAGGTGATCTGTGGGTTGTCTGTCACCATTCTCACAATCCTGCTCATATGCCGCTCCTGTATTTGTCTTGGCCTGTTGGACCTGCTGGGTTTAACAGCATCTGTGCCTGTGGCCTTCCATTTCCTGATTCCATTCCTTACAGTTGAAACTGACAGTTTAAACCTCTGAGATGGCTTATTGTAGCCTTCCCCTAAACCAGGAGACTCAACAATCTTTGTTTTCAGATCTTGAGAGAGTTGCTTTGAGGATCCCATGCTGTCACTCTTCAGAGGAGAGTCAAAGGGAAGGAAGCACAACTTGTAATTGACCACCTTAAATCCCTTTATATCTCATGATGGACACACCTGTCTATGAAGTTCAAGGGTTAATGAGCTCATCAACCAATCAGCATTGAGCAGTGACAGGCATTCAAATCAGCACAATGACAAGGGGACCCACATTTGTGCACAGCCAGTTTTTCACATTTGATTTCATTTCATACAACTAAATACTGCGTCACTAAAAATCTTTGTTCAGAAAACACCGCAGTACTCAGATGTTCCTAGGAAATGAAAGACATACCACTGTTATCTTTAATGTTGAAAGGAGAGTCAGTTATCATGCAGGATGAGAGGGGGTCCCAAAATTTTTCATATCACTGTATATACAGTATATATATATTCATTATGTAAGTTTGTTTCAGCCTGACATACAAGTGATATTTTTTCAATGGTCCTTCCTTTTGTCACCCATAGCTGCTGCTGGAGGGATGCAGCCCAGAAGCAGACTTGGGCTCGGCCTTGGAGGAGCAAAAGCAGGAGGTAAGAAACTGGAGCTGACGTGAGCCGTCTGGAATGGTCTGCATAGTTTTAAGAGAGAGGAGTCGTCCCATCTCGGCAGTTATTCAGTCTTAGAATATCAGAACAGTCTTCATTTCACCAAGCGAGGACTCATCTGTGTGAATGTTCTGGAACGTCACCAGCCATTACATCCCTCTAAACAGCAAATATTGCTGTTGGTCTGAGGCTCTGAAATATAATGGCAGTTTAACCGGCAATTCAGAACAACAGGCAATGAGCCTCACTCTCTGTCACCGGGATAAACAGGAACGTATGAAAATACAATGGGACAGAAAACCCAAATCGGCTCACCTGCTGCACTCCTTACCCCTGTGTTCATATGACGCTCACTCTGTGGCAAAAGCCAACAGAAAAACTCAGGCATAGTTGAGGATACTAGGACTACGGAACTTATGCTTTTAAAAAGAAACCTTTTACTTACAGGAGGACGTAGGTAGGTGATGGGATTATTCGATGCCCCACTTCTAAGGACTGAATGACAATATTGCACTGATGTTTATGGCATGCTTCCATGAGCTATTTATCATAACGTATGACCTCTCTAGTAGGAAGTTAGCAATTCTTTTTATTATTATTCCAACTTGACTTACAAGATCAGGATAAAGCACAAGTGGAGCTTGGCCAGGTTAAGTGACTGAGTCAGGGTCATGGAGGCAGGAATAGAGCTGGAGGCCTTGTAGCTTAATGCCCAGCACCATAACTACCACCCCACCCCACACCACCTAAAAGTCACAGGCATTGACATGACTACTGCTCTGAATCCTCTGCTGTTCTTGGTCAGGCATCAATATACCTTATATTATTGATACGCCGTAATTCAGGTGTAACATGAGCTCAATAAGTTGATAACATTAAGACTGGCCATAAAACGTGACCGAAATGTCTATTATGTTGTCCCGTTAACATGACTTGGACTTACAGCTCATAAAAATGGACGTCCTGGAAACTCCTTCTCAATTGATTGGGGTGACATGACTAATATGATTTTCATTCACTTATTATATGACTCTTTTAATATACAGTAGAAATGCTGGTTCTTCATCTATTATTTTTAATTAATCAACGCTCCAGAACCTTTTGCATTAATAGCCAGGTACAATATGTGAATTTGGTTCACTCGTTATATACCTCCTTCAGTCCATAGCTATTATTCATAACTTGTAACATTATTATGAATGTCGTAAAACCTCTACCGTCAGACAACACTGTACAACTGGGAAGAATTTGCTAGACACCAGCAGGGTGACACAAAGGCTGGCACTGCTGTCCCAGAGTTTGGGGCTAAAATCCCACCTTGGGCACCGTTTGTGTGGATTTGTAGACATTTACTGCATGTCTGGGCAATTAGTGATTGGCTAACTAGTGGCTCTAAAGTGGTCTCATATGAGTGAGTGTGGGTGGGCACGGATGTGCCATATGATGGATTGGTAGAATGTTCAGGGTTGGTTGTTCTGCTTTTTGGGTCACACTTTATCAAGGACATCATCAAGACGGATGTGTTTGACTTTCTGATCTTATAAACACTATCAATATGGATATGTCTTAGCTTCTCCTCCTATAGAACATATTTAATATTATCAATATGGATGAATCTGATCTTCTACTCATATGTGTCATCCCTAACATTATCCAGATGGATGTGTCCGATCCCCTACTTGTATTGATCACATTTGATATTAACAATATGGATGAATCTGATCCTATCTACTCATAAGGATCACCCTTAAAATGATCAATATGGACGAGTCTGATCTTCTAGTTGTATTGATCACATTGGGGATCATCCTTAACTTTGTCAATATGGATATTTATTAATCACATTTGATATCATCAGTGTGGCTGAGTCTTATGTCTGATTCTCCACTTCTAAAGATTACATTTGATAGTTTATTATGAATGAGAGTCCATATCCTCTAGTAGATACAGATGTGGTTGAACCTCAGCTCTTGTGGATCACGCATGGCATTATAAACAGAAATGAGGTTGGACCTCCGTTATTATGCATCATATTTTATCTGTTAAATATGATGTTGGTGATATTCTGCTAATTATAGTTGATATTATAGATTTGGGTATGTCTGATCTTTTCTGTAGGTCATGGTGGATATTACTGCTATCAAGAGCATCTATAAAAAGCCAAGTTTCCACCTGGGGACAAATAAAGTTCTATCTATCTATCTAATCCTGCTAACTACGCTAAAATGTCGTAGTTAAAATCTATCTATCTATCTATCTATCTATCTATCTATCTATCTATCTATCTATCTATCTATCTATCTATCTATCTATCTATCTATCTATCTATCTATCTATCTATCTATCTATCTATCTCTGTTTTCACCTACCATCCTTGCACTTATGAATATATCTTTAGTCTTCTGCTGCTATGACTAATGCTCGACATTATAAATGTGGATGTGTGTGATTCTCTGTTCTTATGGATCATAACTGCATTATGAATATTGATATAGCTGAACCTCTGCTTTAATGCATCATGCTTGACATTAGCATTATTGATACATATGATTCCCTGGATTATCATGAGGGAGTTCACACTTGACTTTATGGATATAGAGAGCTCTGATCCTCTGTTTGTATACATCATGCTTGACATGATCAATATGGATGTGTTTGATTGCCTGCTCTTACTGATCTGGTTTGGCATTGTCAAAATGAATATGGCAAGATCTTCATCTACAAATCTCCTTAGAATACATGGTGGATGAGGATGGCTAGACATTAGGATGCCCATTTTGCCCAATTGTTTGTGTATCAGATGTGCTCACTTCTGTTCCTCAGAATTAGTCATTTGGTACATATGAAGATAAACCTGGAGGAGACCTCCTCCAAGTAAGATGGCCGTGCTCTAATGACATAGCCTGATGATGTATAAGCATAGCTTGGCCACCAGGGTCTTGCACTTTTTAGCCTTTATGGACACCTCTGTAACATGCCCCCTCCCAGCCACACACACACACACACACACACACTGTGAACCTGATGACACTTCTTGCTAACTGTTCCCCTCTTCTCCTCATATGTCAATAATCCTGAAGCTGTCTGTGTTTATAGTTTGAAGCTTGGCTGACTGGGAATCGTGTCGACATGAGTGTTTTTCTTTTTTCTGATTCCATTCCAGTTGGCCAAGAAGATATTACCTCAGTCACAACACAGATTTTGCAACCTGGATGGCTTCCAACCTAATCACGTTTGTTTTTCCTTCCAGCTGCCGGTCTTGGACTGGGACTTGGAGCCAAGCCTGGCAAGTTTGGAGGTAAGTCATGAGAGGACAGATGGAGCAAAGTGAACAAGTGAGCTGTGTTGAGGTGAGACTGAGGACCACCAGGTCTATGGCTGATTAACTGAGTATCTTCAACATGGCAAAAAGGGTGATCATCTGCTATTACTGGGCACCAACAGTCACTTGAGCCAATGTGGGCAAGAAGTGCCAGCTTTGTCAAGTCTCACAGTAGGTGGCTTTATGTTCACATCTATACTCTCCTGTGCAGGTCGCTTCCCTGGATATGGTGCACGAGGCTACCCTCAGCAGGGTTTGGGTAAGTAAAGGCCCTTCAACTTCTTGGAAATGAGCAGTGCATATCAGCAACACACTAGCTACAGCTAAGATGGAGGCACCATGACCTCAGTTGCTGTTTTCTCTTTAGGTGGTTTAGGGGCTGGACTTGGAGGTGGACTTGGAGCTGGAGGACTGGGAACTGGCCTTGGAGCTGGCGGACTTGGAGCTGGCCTTGGAGCTGGAGGACTTGGAGCTGGTGGACTTGGAGCTGGTGGACTTGGAGCTGGAGGACTTGGAGCTGGAGGACTTGGAGCTGGCCTTGGAGCTGGAGGACTTGGAGCTGGTGGAAAGCCTCCAAAAGCAGGTAAGCATGTCTGAGGAGTGTTTGCAAACTAGTCTGTCAGAGGCATTATGTTGAGTGGCAAAAGCATTCATCAGAGTTTAACAAAGTATTTAAATGTAATTAATATATCGTCTTTCACTATCCACACTATCACAAGGCTCCTTCCTAATAAAGTAAACCAGAAACTGCTCTGAGATCAAAATGAGTGTCAGGCACATAAAAAAGAATCCAGGTATTCAAATTTAAAATTTAGGAAAATGTAAAATGCCCAGCAGGATTCCATGTCTGTTGTTTTTGGGGATCCACTGCCTGAAAATTGATGAAGCGTTTGGAATCATATTAACTGTAGTTATCATCTCCATAATTCATCCAAACTGGAAAGAAAATAAACTTGAAATAAAAAGGTAAAATAATCCTGGGGCAGTAACAGGGATGGAGCCAGTGCTGCTTCCTCAGATCTTCAGGAGACCGTGTGTGCGTGTGTGTGTGTGTGTGTGGATCTTGTGTTTGATTCTCTGATCTTATAAACACTATCAATATGGATATGTCTTAGCTTCTCCTCTTATAGAACACATTTAATATTATCAATATGGATGAATCTGATCTTCTACTCATATGCGTCATCCCTAACATTATCCAGATGGATGTGTCTGATCCTCTAATTGTATTGATCACCTTTGATATTATCAATATGGATGAGTCTGATCTTCTATTTGTATTGATCACATTGGGGATCATCCTTAACTTTGTCAATATGGATCTTTATTAATCACATTTGACATCATCAATGTGGATGAGCCTTATGTCTGATTCTCCACTTCTATAGATTACATTTGATATTATCATTATGAATGAGAGTCCATAACCTCTAGTAGATACAGATGTGGTTGAACCTCAACTCTTGTGGATCACGCATAGCATTATGAACAGAAATGAGGTTGGACCTCCACTATTATGATTCATATTTAATCTGTTAAATATGATGTTGGTGATATTCTGCTAATCATAGTTGATATTATAGATTTGGGTATGTCTGATCTTTTTTGTAGGTCATGGTGGATATTACTGCTATCAAGGGCATCTATAAAAAGCCAAATTTCCCCCTGGGGACAAATAAAGTTCTGTCTATCTATCTAATCCTGCTAACTACGCTAAAATGTCATAGTTAAAATCTATCTATCTATCTATCTATCTATCTATCTATCTATCTATCTATCTATCTATCTATCTATCTATCTATCTATCTATCTATCTATCTATCTATCTATCTATCTATCTATCTATCTATCTATCTATCTATCTATATCTATTTTCACCTACCATTCTTGCACTTTAGTCTTCTGCTGCTATGACTAATACTCGACATTATAAATATGGATGTGTGTGATTCTCTCTTCTTATGGATCATGACTGGCATTATGAATATCAATATAGCTGAACCTCTGCTTTAATGCATCATGCTTGACATTAGGATTATCGATGCTTATGTTTCCCTGGATTATTATGGTGGGTGGGAGGATCACACTTGGCTTCAAGTGTGTGTGTATTTGTGTGTGTATATTGATGGAGAAGTTTAATGGACTGGCACTTCATCCTTGGGCCCGGTGTTGACAGGATAAGTCCCCTCTCGCCCCGAATTGGATTAAACAACTCTGCACATGTTTTCATGAGCTATCATAGACTGGCGCCCCCTGCAGGATGTCTCCGTACCAGCATTGTCCGTCATCCAGTGCTCGGATTAGTAAAATATAATCCATGATGGATTGGTGTCCCTTACAGGGCAGTTTCCTAATTAGCTTCTGTTAGTACTAGATGTGTGACAGCTCATTTAAAGGATAAAAATTAAATGAATACATTTCAACTTCTCATACCTTCAGAGTGGGTGTGAACCAAAAGGTGGCCAGCAGAAGACAAGAGGCCTTTAGAAGGATTATAAGGCTTCAGAGACTCCATTCATTTCAAAGTGATCTTAGAATTTCTGCAAAACAATCAGAGTACTAATCAGTATTTAAAGAAACAACGAGATGAAAGGCAATACAGAAGTACAACAGATAGGAAAATTACTATATTTGATAGATGCAATATTAAATGCTTAGGAAAGGCATTGCATTAAATAGGTAGCTAAGAAAGGCACTATAAAACATAGCAGTCTACTATACGTGACCTTTATTTTTATTCCATAGGCTATGGAGTGCAACCAGGCTATGGTGCTGGTAAGTTGTCTTTTTCCTTTTTTGCAAGATTTAGTTTGGATTTCTTTTGTCTGCCTTTTAAACTAAACCTTGCTAAGTAAATTATTGTACTTTTTATTTGCAGCTGCTGGTCTGGGTGTCCCAGGTGCCGGTCTTGGAGCTGGGCTAGGGCTTCCCGGTGCTAGATTTGGAGCAGGCAAACAGAAACCAGGTAGGAGCCTCCAAACCAAACCGCTATCTATTATATAGTGCCTTTCCTATCTATCTATCTATCTATCTATCTATCTATCTATCTATCTATCTATCTATCTATCTATCTATCTATCTATCTATCTATCTATCTATCTATCTATCTATCTATCTATCTATCTCATGTCACAGGCCCTGATCCTTAAACCAAAAGTCTGCTCTGATTGATTTTGTCACCCTGATCAATTCACGTAAACTGCCTGTGCTGCTATTATAAAAACAATATTAATACGAACAATTGTGCTGTTTTGAGACTTTGTATGTTACCTTAGAAAAAGGGCTAAAAATTTAATAAAGTTATAATAAGAGCACTCAGAAAAATAACAGCATTAACCGTCACATTTACAAATGATCAGAAAACATTGTTTGTCTGTCTTAATGGTGCACAACTTAGACCTTTGCTACTCCCGGTGTCTGCAGGGTCTTCTGCCAAGACCTCCACGCTCTTGTGTCATGTGAGTCAGGATGGCTCAGAGGCCTGTTGACGGTTTTTCTCCACTCTTTCTCTTCTAGGATATGGAGCTGGTGCCTACCTTGGTGCAGGACTGGGAGCAGGTGGGTTCACCATACTACTTTTGTCACTCAAGTGCAGGAGGCTTTAGGGGATTCTTTTCATTTAAAGGGCTGTTTTAAATCTTTTCTCAAGATTAGATTTGACTCACAGTCCAACCAACCTACAGGATTTTCTCCTGTTGACATTTTCACATTTTATTTATTATGATCAGCACAGAACAGAACCTGTAATGTTGAACTGCAAAACAGAAGCTAAAGGAGATAAAGAGGTGACATAACAGAAGAGTTCAAAATTATGAAAGAAATTAGTGCAATGGACCGAGACTGTTGATTTAAAATGAGTTTAACAGGAACACGGCGGCTCAGTTGGAAGCTTGTTCAGGGTCGATTTCTGACAAACATTAGGAGGTTTTTCTTCACAAGGAGAGCCATAGACACATAGAATAAGTGACCAAGTACTTTAAGGACTTTCAAAACTCAAACTTGATGTTATCTTGGAGCAACTAAGTGGATAGGATTGGTCTAAATGGCCTGCGTTTCTAATGTTCTACAGATGTTTTCCAAATTTCTTCTAAATATAAATCATAAAATGACAGATCCTTTGGTGTGACCACCCTAAATTGATCCTGGTGCACTGAAGATGTCTCCCATGCTTTCATATTTAATACTCCTGCTGGTCCTGACAACAGACTCAGTTAGTCAGTGGAGCTTGCAACACAACAGCACCATGAAGACATTGGAGAAGGATTCTAAAATTCACCAGTCAGGGAGAGGGAGCAGAACATGAACGTGGCATTGAGATTCAGTCACCAATGTACATTAAGAAGGCTGCCCTCCAAAACCGATGTCCACAATGAGACTTATAAACTCTCCCACACTCTTATAAACATTTCCCGCACAGTTATACAGCATAAACCCTTTATATTCTTTTAGATATTAGGTAAGATTCATTGAAATGATGTGTGTAAACACACTGTTTATATACTACGCACAAACACACGTATTGTATATCATTGAGGAGTTTTATTTAAAACGTAATGATGCTGTAATGGCGTCCTACAGCAGTGTAGCTGTTCCCTTCCTTCAACATATCCAAAACGTTTACCTTTTCAGCAATCGTTACCATCTTCCATTGGCTCTTGGGCACGGCCCCGGAAGCAGCAGCAGGAGCAGATCGTTTTGGAGACATAATGAAGGGCTTGACTACGCACAGAGATAAGCACAAAAGAGCACAAAAGTTACCAGCGAAACACGTTGATGGTGAATGAGCGAGACGAGATGCTGGCTAACGCAAAGCAGAATCGAATGCTGCTGTCCGTCACTGAGCCAATCAGCACCCAGGAACTTAACTGCGTGCTCTGATTGGGTAGCTTCTCAGCCATCCGCCAATAGCGTCCCTTGTATGAAATCAATTGGGCAAACCAACTGAGGAAGCATGTACCAGAAATTAAAAGACCCGTTGTCCGCAGAAATCCGCGAAGCAGCAAAAAATCTGCGATATACGTTTAGATATGCTTACATATAAAATCCGCGATAGAGTGAAGCCGTAAAAATCGAAGCGTGGTATAGCGAGGGATTACTGTATATTGTTTCACAGAATGGGTGCCTCCATTTTGTAGCTGGTAATGATATCCCATTGCTACTTCTTGATGCCTGGTAATACCGCTCTGCCGGTATAAAAGATGGCAATGCACTGCTAACTGTAACAATTAATTGGTTTCCTGCGTTCATTTTGGGTTATTGTACGCGTTTCTCATGTTACCCGCCTTCTCATTTGTTTCCATCTGACTTGATTTTCCCCCTCACATAAGCACTTTCTGGTTATTTTCCTCACAATAACTCAACGCCAACGTGTGATATTACTAACAACATCCGGATTTTTGGATAAGTCTGAAAAGCAATTTAAAAAATAACCGCATCGTCTCGCCAGCATTAGGAATCTCTTCAGTTGTCAGGACCATTGCAAGAAGGTTTTCAGTTTGGTTTCGGTTAGCAATTTGGACTTGTGGCTTTTTGGTTTCGTGCTTTTCTGGTATTAACCTCGGCCTTTCTCCACTCTGTTTCTTAGTTCATTTCCTGGTCTCAATGTGTGTCTTTTAGTCGGACAATTCCATTTTTTAATCCTGACAGCAGGTACTCTTAAATCATCACAGCACCTGAGGGCATTCATCTAACTAGTGGTACAGAAGGATCATCAAGGATAAGCTGTTATGACAGTTGAACCTTCTACAACTTAGTCATTGTTTTCTTTCGGCCCAGATGTTACACAGGATTTAGTTGTTCGGCAGTCACTTATGTTTGGTTTTGACCTCAGCCTGTTCTAAGATAATAATTCTGTTTCGTCCATCTCCTAATCATTAAATAAAAATATTTTTTACCATTACGAGAAACATTGGTCAGATATGGTGATGGAGTGTCCTGGTGGCTATGGACCCATTCATGATGTGTGGGTTTCTGCTTCTTCCCTGTCAGGTGTGGCAAACGTATCTTTTTATGCAGACTCTTGTTCACCTCAGGACCAGTCTGAGGCTGAAGAAGGGCTTGAGGTTAGAAAGAAAAATAAGTTGACATTTATAGGATCTCCTCACTGGTGGAGAAATCCATTTCCTTTTCTTAGTTTAAAGCTGACATGGGCCTTGCAGGTTGCTACCCTTATCCTCCTCAGGATGTGTTGTGTCCCCTACTAGAGGTCCTCTCTCTCCTACTGGTCCAGTTTAACAGTTAATTAGAACACTCTGGACGAGAGCAGGCCATTCAGCCCAACAAAGCTCGCCAGTCCTGTCCACTTATTTCTTTCAAAAAAAACATCAAGTCGAGTTCTGAAAATCCCTAAAGTCCTCATGTCTACCACCCTACTTGGTCGCGTATTCCAAGTGTCTGTCATTCTTTGTGTAAAGAAAAACTTCCTAATGTTTGTGTGAAATTTACCCTTCACAAGTTTCCAACTGTGTCCCCGTGTTCTTGATGAACTCATTTTAAAGTCACCATCTCGATACACTGGACTGATTCTCTTCATCATGTTAAACACTCCAGTCAGGTCTCCTCTTCATCTCCTTATGGTTCAGCTCTTTTAATCTTTCATCATCACTCACCCCCTGTAGCCCTCAATCAGCCCAGTAGCTCTTCTCTGGACCTTCTCTTGTGGTGTTATGTCCTTTTTGTAGCCTGGAGACACAAAACTGCACCCAGGACTCCAGATGAGGCCTCACCAGTGTGTTATAAAGCTTGAGCAGACCCTCCTGTGACTTGTAATCCACACATCAAGGCGCTATATAACCTGGCATTCTGTGAGCCTCCTTAAAGGCTTCTGAACAGTCAGGAAGTCGATAGCTTAGAGTCCACTATGACTCCTAAATCCTTCTCTTGAGGTGGACTCTCGATTTTCAGACATCACATTGTGTATTCAAACCTCACATTTTTACTTCCTATGTGTAATTCTTCACATTTACTGACATTAAATTTCATCGTCCACAAATCTGCCCAAGCCTGTCTGCTGTCCAAGTCCTTCTGTGATGATATAACAGATTATCTGCTAATCCACCTATCTTGGTATCATCTGCAAGTTAACCCAGGGCTCGACTGATCCGGTATGGAAATTTGTATTGTTGTCCGCATATTGATTTGGCAAAATTTTACACCGAATGCCCTTCATGACGTAACCCTCCCCATTTATCCAGACTTGGGACCGGCATGAAGAAACACACTGGCTTGTGCATCCCCTGTGGCTGGGTTAACCGGCTTGTTCCTTATATTCCTATCTAAATCATTTATAGATATTAAAAATAGCAGCGGCCCCCGTACTGCCCCCCTGCTGGTCACCACTCTTAACGTCACCCAATTCTGATGAGGTTCTTCACACCATCACCCTCAGCTTCGTGTATCTGAGCCAATTCTGCACCCACCTACACCCTGAACTGTCACTTCTTTTAGTTTGATGCCCACCCTCTCATGTGGGACCTCATCAAATGCTTTCTGAAAGTCCACATCAATCATCTCATCTCCTCCTCTCTGGTCGTATCCTTTTGTTTCCTCCTCCTAGAATTACAGCTTGTTAGTAAAACACGACCTCCCTCTTCTGACCCCATGCTGACTGTCCTGTCCTTGCCAAGGTGTTGCTCAATCTTATCCTTAATAATTCTTTCCATTAATTTTCCTGTGATACCCATTAAGCTTACTGACATGTAGTTGCTTGGATCAGCCTGGTCACCCTTTTTATATAATGGGATGATATTTGACATTTTCCAGTCCTTCGACTGTCCCACCAATTGACTTTGCCATAACCATTTTAATTGGTGACTGCCTGATGTAGACATTTATTATAACCTTTATTTCCACCAATAGTTCTCTCTTCATGATTATTTTACTCACTGAGCAATTACAACATTGCATTTGTTAAACTAGGTGCCGGAGTCACGCCAGGAGCTCTTGGAAAAGGACCTAAACCAGGTAATGGCCTCTCAGTGTGTAAGACCCTCTGCCCCACCAACTGGCCTGAACCAACACAGAATAGTAAAATCATCACAGAATTGTGGTCTCACACACACCTTTGTTATCTTCTTTCTCTCCACAGGCTATGGCGCTGCTCTGGGATACCCGGCCGCTGGCATTCAACCAGGCTACGGTAAGCACAGTTTTTGGATGTCCTTAACACTTTCCTGAGGCTTTCAGGGTTTAGCCGTCTGAAATTTCTTTTTCTCTTACAACTCTAGGTGCTGGAGCAGGACTCCCAACAGGCTTAGGAGCAAAAGCTGGAAAACAAGGTAAACGGGGTGGTGGGCACCTTCCTGATAGTCCAGTGCGGCCATTTTGTAAGCGAAGCCTGAGAAGGCAAGCAGGAGATAGGGTGCTGGCTTCTAGATCATTCCTCCATGTGTGAGCACTGATCATTGATGATAGTATAGAGCCTGGTCCGAGGCTAAACAAAATAAATATACAGGATAAAGGCTGTGACAGGCTTTCATATGGAACACAACCCTGCCAATGTTAGATATGATAGATAGATAGATAGATAGATAGATAGATAGATAGATAGATAGATAGATAGATAGATAGATAGATAGATAGATAGATAGATAGATAGATAGATAGATAGATAGATAGATAGATAGATAGATAGATAGATAGATAGATAGATAGATAGATAGATAGATACTTTATTAATTCCCATACTCCAGCAGCAGCATACTCATAAAAACAATATTAAATTAAAGAGTGATAACAATGCAGGTATACAGACAGACAATAACTTTGTATAATATTAACGTTTGCCCCCCCGGTGGGTTTGAAGAGTCGCACAGTGTGGGGGAGGAACGATCTCCTCAGTCTGTCAGTGGAGCAGGACGGTGACAGCAGTCTGTTGCTGAAGATGCTCTTCTGTCTGGAGATGATCCTGTTCAGTGGATGCAGTGGATTCTCCATAATTGACAGGAGTCTGCTCAGCGCCCGTCGCTCTGCAGATGTTAAACTGTCCAGCTCCATGCCTACAATAGAGCCTGCCTTCCTCACCAGTTTGTCCAGGTGTGAGGCGTCCCTCTTTTTTTATGTTGCCTCCCCAGCACACCACCGCGTAGAAGAGGGCGCTCGCCACAACCGTCTGATAGAACATCTGCAGCATCTTATTGAAGATGTTGAAGGACGCCAGTATAGTCGGCTCTGTCCTTTCTTGCACAGAGCATCAGTATTGGCAGTCCAGTCCAGTTTATCATCCAGCTGCACTCCCAGATATTTCTAGGTCTGCACCCTCCGCACACAGTCACCTTTGATGATCACGCGGTCCATGAGGAGCCTGGTCCTCCTAAAATCCACCACCAGCTCCTTGGTTTTGCTGGTGTTCATGTGTAGGTGGTTTGAGTCACACCATTTAACAAAGTCCTTGATTAGGTCCCTATCCTCCTCCTGCCCACTCCTGATGCAGCCCATGATAGCAGTGTCATCAGCGAACTTTTGCACATGGCAGGATTCTGAGTTGTATTGGAGGTCTGATGTATATAGGCTGAACAGGACCAGAGAAAGTACAGTCCCCTGCGGCACTCCTGTGTTGCTGACCACAATGTCAGACCTGCAGTTCCCGAGACGCACATACTGAGGTCTGTCTGTAAGATAGTTCACGATCCATGCCACCAGGTATGACTCTGCTCCCATCTCTGTCAGCTTGTCTCTAAGGAGTAGAGGATGGATGGTGCTGAAGGCGCTAGAGAAGTCCAGAAACATAATTCTTACAGCACCACTGCCTCTGTCCAAGTGAGAGAGGGATCGGTGTAGCATGTAGATGATGGCATCCTCCACTCCCACCTTCTCCTGGTATGCGAACTGCAGAGGGTCGAGGGCGTGGTGGACCTGTGGCCTCAGGTGCTGAAGCAGCAGCTGTTCCATGGTCTTCATCACATGTGACGTTCAGCTCACCAGGACGTGATACCTTTGGGACTGGGGTGATGCAAGATGTTTTCCAAAGCCTTGGGACTCTCCCCTGTTCCAGGCTCAGGTTGAAGATGTGCTGTAGATGACTCCCCAGCTCCAGTGCACAGGCCTTCAGCAGTCGTGGTGATACTCCATCTGGACTCACTGCTTTGCTGGCATGAAGTCTCCTCAGCTCTCTGCTTACCTGCGCTGCTGTAATTGTGTGTTAGGGGAAACTCTCTCCTATGCTGGCATCAACAAGGATGGGTGGAGGGTGCAGTACTCCGAGGTGAGGGTGGGTTAGGATGGTCAAACCTGTTAAAGAAGTTGAGCAGAGTTTGTGGTGAAATGTTTACTGAAATATAAATTTTGCACTGCTTTTCCAAGGCCCCATTCACACTACTAAATTTTCATTTAAAAACACAGCCATTAGACTTCCATTGTCACCTTTCAGCTACACTGGGGACAACGGAGACTTCTGAAAATGCTCCCCAGAGCCGTATACTTCAGAGAATGCAGCTTTAGCGAATCGCGCTTGGATCTGCTTGTACTTTTTTGTATCCTCTCCCTAATTGGATTCTGCTCAATACAACATTTCTCCCTTCACAGAAGAAAACCAAACGCTGACACAGAGGACAAAGAAGAGCTGCCTTCCATGGCGCTCGCTCACCTGCATGCACCTGAATTGTGTTTTGTTCAGTTTGAATTCTCTACACTGGTGCAAAAGGCAAAATGATTTACTGATCACTGCAGTTTTGCAATAAAGCTTGTGGCTGGTGGGGTTGCCATCTTTTTCAAGGATTGTCGGTTTTGCATAAGACAACAATGCTCACTCTCAGTGAAAAACTAGAGGCCCGGTGTAGGCAGCCCACTATGTCATGTACAGGGTGGTCCAGATCTAATTGTACAACTGACTGACAAACGTCTCCCCGCCATTTTGGAATACAGGGCAGGTGCTGTGAATTCTCTATGTAATAAACTTAATAAGTTATAGCGTAATAAAAAATTGCATAATTAGATCTGGACCACTCTGTATGTTTGTGGTCATTTTAGTGTGGACGGAGATCATTTTCATTTAAGAATCGCATTTTCAATTGAAAATGTAGTAGCATGGATGAAGCCTAAATTAAAAATCAGACTGTTTACATTATTAAAAGTACCTGACACCTCTGCATATTCAATAGGTTACTTAAGGTAGTGTAGTGATCTCTGCTGTTTAAATTAAAAATCACATCATTTGTTTAACTCTTTGAGGGCTGAATATTTTTTTCCAAAAAACATAGTTTCTGAAAAGCAATGGTTTCCACATATAAAACGTCCGTAACTGCATGCTGCGGCTGCCAGTTTGCCAAGAATGCGTGGCCTTCGCGTGGCTGAGACAAAGTCGCAGTGCACTGTATTCTGGTTTCTACCTCTTACCATCGTTAAGTGGCAGGCCTACCTGGTGAACATTGTCAGCACCACGATTAGCTGGGAAACCAGTCAGCTGAAGCTGGAACCTCACTTTCGTTTTCGATCACATGTATCAAAATCGGAGTCCGACAATTCATAGTCCAGTTCAGAGATAACAGACAAGATGTCGTCCACAGAGTATTTTGCTTTACCCATTCGCTTTGATCTCTCACCATTATGTCAGTGCCATTTTTGCCGTTGTTTGTGCCTTACTACTCACACGAGCGCCGGAAATCTCGATCAAACCAATGAAGCTAACTTTCCTTCTAGCAGCGAGAGTCCAACTAAAACATAATGGTTGGTCAACTCCTCTTTTTGACAAAAGCCGACATCAGCCCTGAAAGAGTTAAATCAAAAATTGCACCGTTTTCAAATAGAATTAATTTAAAGGTTTGTTTCAAGTTGGCACCCTGCCCAGGATTAGTTCCTGCCTTGTGCCCTGTGTTTGCTGGGATTGGCTCCAGCAGACCCCCGTGACCCTGTGTTCGGATTCAGCGGGTTGGAAAATGGATGGATGGATGGTTTGTTTCAATGGTACCTTATTCTAATCACCTGCACAATGGCATTGCTGCCAGCTACCTGTTTTGTTGCTTGTTATTTATTCAAGTAAGATCGACGCCCTCCTGGCACATCCCTAGCTGGGCATGTAAACTGGTTGTCTCTCCTTGTATTTTCCACAGCAGGCTATGGGGCAGGTCTTGGGGCTGGTGGCTACCCAGGTATGGGTCTGGGTGCAGGACTTGGTGCCGGCTATGGGGCAGGTGAGTGACGATTTATTGGCTCTCAATACGGGTGACAAGCTTCTCCGACAATTTTTTTTTACAGTAAATCCCATTATTTTGCAGGGCAAGCTGGCAAAGTCAAACCTGGAGGTAGGCACCTATAGCTTTTTATTTAAGTGACACAATCTTACAAAAGATTTCCTGACGTTGCCCCCTAAACCCAAAACTAGTTCCCTCACTTTCCCTAAGTGCTGTCTGCACACTCAAGGTGGTATTTGGGCCACAGGCTTGTAGGCCCTGCTTTGCATGCAGCTTTCCGCTCAACACTCTTTTTCCAACATCTAAAATATCCTTAACTTTTAATTAGCATGAAATTCATGAGGCTGACCCTGTGATGTGAACAGTAAGGAGGTGGTGGTCTTCAGCTTTGAATAATGTTTTCACACAGTTTATCTGGGTAATGACCCCAGCTTGAGGGCTGACGTTGAATTTATTAAAATTCACGACTGGTCTGTCTTGACTCCTGCAATCTAAAACTAATGACTGGTTACTCCTGATGGACTCTTCTGTTATATCCTGAGAATGTCAGCTTTAGTGGCTCAAGCGTGACTGTTGTTTATCTCACAGTGGCTTGAGAGTCCAGCAGCAACCGTCACTCTGACCCCTAGAATTGTTTTTGTGTCTCTCATTCACAGGTTATGGAGGTGTCCAAGGGGCCTACGCTGGCGCTGGTCTTCCCAATAGTTACAGCGCAGGTACGTAAAGTAGTGACATGACAAATAGACACCAAGAAATGAAGCTGAGAGGAGATAGCTTCTTGGTTGCATTGGGTGAGACTGCCTTGGTTCAGAGTGTCATATCTGCAAATGATTCTGGTGAGATCCATTTTGGGTGAGACCTGCAGTGATGCTCCTCACACTTCTATTTCTAGTCCAATACATTTGAAACTCATGACATAAGGAGTAGCCATTTAGGAACCATTTTAGATGCATCATGTTTTGTTTTTTTTTTTTGTTTGCTCCCAGCAGGTCAGGCAGGAGTTCCACAGGCTGGTAAAGTCAAACCCTCTGGTGAGCTATTTGTCTGTCTTGTGCCCAGTCCATTAACATCCCACTCCCACCTACATATTTTATCCAAACTGCTGCCTCTGTTTCTAAGTAGGGTTCAGTCATTGGTTGAGGAACCTGATCTAAAGACTGATACTCATCTTCTGTCCTTGTTCTTATCTATAGGGCTTGGCAATGGATACGGAGCTGGAGTTCAGTCATTGTATGGAAATGGTGAGGATTTTCAGTGACACAGTCTTCATCCAACAGTGCAGCCACATATCTGATTGTGTCTGCGGTCTTCACAAACAACAATCCCGTCTTCTCTTTTAGGTTATCCTAGCACCCTGGCTGAAGGAGCTGGCCTTGGTGCAAAGGCTGGCAAAGGAGCAGGTAATTTTCATGCATGATAAGGTGCTTCATCTGGTGGGCTCCACACTTGGCGAGGCTGGAGAATGGTCTGCATTACCACAGAGTACCCCTGGAATGGCAAACTGTAATTACTGTAGGATAAAAACATCACATATGACCTGATTAACAATTAAATACAATCTGATATGGAACTACATTAAAAAAAAATACATGAGCAACTATTATGTAGAAAAACAGTATAATATTCCAGAGGGAAATATAGCATGATACAAAACTTAGATTTAAGTTTAAAAAGTATAGTACAGGGGGTCCTCGGCTTACAACGTCTCGACATACGACGTTTCGAGTTTACAACGCTCACTCCCAAAAAAAATTAAAAAATTGAGACGTGAATGTTTCGGCTTATGCCATTAGCGTCGTACTTACGGACTACACGGGCGAACTAGTTTGGTTGCGCGTGGCGGAAGTGCTCCGTTTGTGTGGCTTTGTTTGCCGACTTTGTGGCTCTTATCGTGGCTCCAAAACGAAAGTCAGAGTCTTCAGATGGTTTGCTTCAAAGAAGAGGAAAGCCATCACGATGGAAGTGAAATTAGAAATTGTAAAGAGATCAGAAGGAATAAAGGTAAGGAAATGTTTTTACACTAATTTTTCTGTTACTACAGTACAGTGTACAGTACAGTATATTTAGGTCCTTTTCTTTTTTCTGTGGCTTAGTTGTGTTTTTATGTCCTAGATTGTGATTTTGCAAATGTGTTAGGATAGGTAAGTGACTTAGGCTAGAGTGTGTTTCAACTTACACCAAAATTCGGGTTACATCACTGTCGTAGGAATGGAACTGTGTTGTAACCCGAGGACCCCCTGTATACAGTATATACATTTTAAATTAGATCAAATGATATCTCTCTATATATAAAATCCAATGTCTGTCTGTCTATCTGCTTTTCACAAGAGGACTACTTCACGGATTTAGATCGGCTTTTTTTCTAGAATTTGCTTGAACATTCCGGTTGATTTTGCGACTTCTCAGAGTATCAGAGATCACCTGCGGTACCGATTTATTTGCACAAATCCAAGAGAGACTCATCGGGCTGCGGGGCCATCCTCACTCACACGCCAGCCTCAGTTTGGTGTCGGTCTACCTCTCGCCACATGTTGGAGCTTACCTTACCTCCGCTCAGCTAACTGACCTGTTTGTTCAACAGACGTCCAATTTCTCTGCTTCTGTTGATGTCAAACCTGCTCCTGTTGTCAGAAGTCTTGGTGTTTTGTTTGATTCGTCAGTTAACTTTGAGCTACACATTAGGTCTCTGTCCAAAATTTCATTCTATCATCTCCGTCACATTGGCCATATTATTTGTAGCTTTGGACTGGGTTATCATTTTTATGCGGACGACATTCAACTCTATTCCGATGTCAAAAGTGGAACTTCATCAGAGCTCTCTCAGCTCACAACTTGCCCCAGTGCAATGAAAACCTGGATGGAGCAGAACTCTTTAAAATTAAATTGCAACAAAACGGAACTCCTGCAAATTGGTACTAAAGTGCAACTTAAGAACATGAGCTCCTTTTCAGTCCATCTTGATGGTGATCTCATCAGACCTTCTTCTGATGCAAGGGGTCTTGGTGTCATTTTTGATTCCTCCGTTTCTCCCCACATAAACCACATTAAGAAACTTTCTTACTTTCACCTCACATATCCCATGTTCACTCCTTCCTCTCCTTTTCTAACGCTGAGTAACTCGTCACTGCTTTTATCACATCGCACATTGATTATTGTAATTCCGTACTAGCAGGTGCCCCTTCTAATCTCATATCACAGCTCTAGCTTATTCAGAACTCAGCTGTAAGAGTCCTGACACGGACCAGCAGCAGCGAGCACATCACACCATCCTGCTCCGTCTTCACTGGCTCCCTCTGTCTTACAGAATTGAATATAAAATCCTACTAATAACCTACAAAGCTTTAAATAACCTCGCGCCAAACTACATCAGTGACCTTCTCCATCACTATGTGCCTGCCCGCCCACTAAGGTCCTCTGATTCTGGTAATCTTGTTGTGCCCCTCACTAATCTACACTCCATGGGTGACAGCAGGGCCTTCAGCTGTATAGCGCCCAGACTCTGGAATGACCTACCGAAATTAATCAGGTCAGCTGACTCCATGAATTCTTTTAAAAAACAACTCAGAACTCATCTGTTCAGGAAGGCTTTTAGCTCTACTTGACATTCTGCCCTTTCTTTCAGTTCACCTCTCTGTCCAGGTGCTCAGGATAATTTGTGTGTCTGTTTTATCACAAATTAGGTTATTTATTAGGTTTTTCTTCTAGTATTGAATTTAGTATTTTACTCTGGTTTATTGTTCTTTATTCTATTTATTGCTTTGTTATCTGTTTCATTGTTCTATTCAGGAAAACATTTGTATCCAAAGTTACATATACCCTGCTGTTTTTTTTTTCTAAGACTCTGTGAAGCGCCTTGAGCCTGGGAAAGGTGCTATATACATGAAACGTATTATTATTATTATTATTATTATTATTATTGGCCGCCTCCATCCATTTCTGTCCTTGTCTGATGCTCAAACTCTGGTTCATTGTTTCATAATGTCTCGTATTGATTACTATAATTCCGTTTTCATCGGCCTCCCTGCAAAATCAATACAGAAGCTCCAGTGCATTCAGAACTCTGCAGCCACACAAAGCATTCTGCTCACATCTCCCCTGGTCTCTCCCAGCTTTACTGGTCACCGGTTCTTTCAAGGATTAAATTCAAGATTCTGCTTCTCACCTTCAAAGCCCTACATAACCTTTGACCCCCTCTACCTCACTCAGCTTCTTACACTCCTTGTCGCTCTCTCAGGTCCTCACACAGTCATCTCCTTACTGTCCCACACACCAGACTCTCCACCCTGGGAGGACAGGCAGGTCCTTCACTGTTATGGCGCCTCAGCTCTGGAACTCACTTCCTCAGTCTCTCCGAGTTTGCTCCTCTTTCTGCATTTTTAAACCTTAACTGAAAACTTTCCTCTTCTACGAACTTTTGTCATCTATGTAATTTTTTTTATTTTTTACTCTGTATGTAAAGTGACCTTAGGTTTGTGAAAGGTGCTCAATAAATGTAACTTATTACAGTGGGACCTTGAGATACGAGTTTAATTCATTCTGTGACCGAGCTCGTAAGTCAAAATGCTTGTATCTCATTAATAAAGGATCTATCTATCTATCTATCTATCTATCTATCTATCTATCTATCTATCTATCTATCTATCTATCTATCTATCTATCTATCTATCTATCTATCTATCTATCTATCAGTATATAGTGCCTTTCATCTATCTATCTATCTATCTATCTATCTATCTATCTATCTATCTATCTATCTATCTATCTATCTATCTATCTATCTATCTATCTATCTATCTATCTATCAGTATATAGTGCCTTTCATATCTATCTATCTATCTATCTATCTATCTATCTATCTATCTATCTATCTATCTATCTATCTATCTATCTATCTATCTATCTATCTATCTATCTATCTATCTATCTATTTTCCCCTTTGAAATTAATTGAAATGAAATGAATTCAAAAAACCACCTGAAATTTTTTGTTAAATGTTTTCAACATAAGAAAAATGTATTTATAATGAACAAATATTGTATACAAACAAAATAAAACCAAATATATAAAAGAGAATCTAAAGAAATAAATATGTTAGCGGAGCCGATTAGCGTATTGTATTACTTTTTTCTTTCACTTCACTTTTCCATCCATCCATTATCCAACCCGCTATATCCTAACTACAGGGTCCCGGGGGTCTGCTGGAGCCAATCTCAGCCAACACGGGGCGTAAGGCAGGAAACAAACTCCGGGCAGGGCGCCAGCCCACCACAGGGCGCACACACACCAAGCACACACCATCCAGTTTCCAACCCGCTAAATCTGAACACAGGGTCACGGGGGTCTGCTGGAGCCAATCCCAGCCAACACTGGGCAGAAGGCAGGAACCAATCCCGGGCAGGGTGCCAACCCACCACAGGACACACACAAACACACACACACACCAAGCACACACTAGGGCCAATTTAGAATCGCCAATCCACCTAACCTGCATGTCTTTGGACTGTGGGAGGAAACTTCACTTCGCTTTTGCTTAACTTAATCTTCTTCCTCATTAGCTTTTTCTTTTTTGCCACGCTTCGTCACTTTCATTCGCAGGGCGTTTCAATAGAAACCTGTCCAAGGAGCTTTGTTTCTTCCTTCCCTTTAGAATGTTTCTGAAATGAGTTAGGCAAGTGTCTAACAACAGCACCGCTGCACGACCAGTTGCAACTTTTTCAAGGTGTTTCTTTTTAATAAACTCCAAAACTTTTTCCCACATTGCCAACACTTCCTTTATCATCTCACTTAGAGGCAGGGCCTGTTAAAGCCCATTGCGGCACTTCTTGTGTGATTTTGCGCTATAGAAAAATAAATTGTATTGTATGGTATTGTACTTGAAGAGATAACCTCCTCCTCCTCCTCTGGCTCCTCTGCAATACCAAACTCCAGAAGTTGCTGCGTCTGTAGTTCTGTCAACTCCTCCGTCGTCAGTTCCTCAGAAGGTGTGGCGACCAGCTCTTTGATGGCTCACATCTCAAATTTTGGCTCATAACTCAAGGCAAAAAAATCAACCTAGTGAGTGCTCGTATCTCAAAAAACTCGTATGTTGGGGCACTTGTATCTCAAGGTACCACTGTATTATTATTATTATTATTATTATTATTATTATTATTATTATTATTATTTGCTGTAGTCCTGACCTGACTACAGTTAAATGTAGTTGCTGTAACTTACCTTGGAACTTGTAACATGTGAAGACATGATTGGTTAAGCACAGGCCCGACTCTAGGGGTTCATTTAGCCAGACACTCCAACCACCCACTCACTTATACTGTCGACTAAATACACCACAACCCCTCTAGAATTTCAGAGCCTCCCCTTGCCGTTTTGGTCTGGAACAGTAGTACTTGACATGAAATCGAAACGCGGTACCATTCACTTCAAAGATACTATTTGATATGTCAAGTTAAAGAGTCCATTAGACTCCTGGTATGTAGTCTGTAGACTCTCCACCAATGGCTACATTTCTGCTCTACAAACCCTCACCCTAACCCTAACAAGAGCATTTAAAAATTACACTTCAATTTGTGTAAACGGGTTGAGTCCATTGAGACCCAAGGAGTGCTTTACTTGTTGAAGGTCCAAAGGGGTTCTGATTGCCCATATTGACTGTTGCTAATGGCCTGTCCTTCTTGAATCTGGCAGGTGGAGTGTATGGGAATGAAGGAGGAGCCGCCCTTGGTGCTGAAGCAGCCGCTGCCAAGTATGGTAAGGTGGATTCTTATGTGGGTACAGAAATCAGTCTTCATGGCAGGTCTGTCCATCTGTCACACAATTATTCACAAACTACTGGAGCTAGAGTGTTGATTTTGGTCTTCCTCAAACGCTTATAACCAGATACATACTGGTATTGCAAAAAAATTCAGGTAATAATAATAATTCTTTGCATTTATATAGCGCTTTTCTCACTACTCAAAGCGCTCAGCAATTGCAGGTTAAGGGCCTTGCTGAAGGGCCCAACAAAGCAGAGTCCCTATTGGCATTTTACGGGATTCGAAACAGCAACCTTCTGATTGCCAGTGCAGATCCCTAACCTCAGAGCCACCACTCCGCCTATGGTATGGGTAATATAGGAAACTTACCTGCACTCATGGGTTTGCTACGGCAAACAAAAGAGACATGTCCTAAAGGAAAAGAAAACCAGCGAAATCAGCTGAGTGTCAAGACCGATGATATGACAAAGAACACTGAGCGTCAAGTGCAAGAACTACAAACTCATCGACATGCATACGACCAAGGATTTGTGTGATTCTTACAACAAACTTATCAAGAAAGCGACATGGCTGAAAGAAAAAGAAGAGCAGCAACATCTACTTAGCATGAAGCAAACTGCGGAAGCCAAATACATGATAGGAAGAAGAGGAATGACAGCTGAGGCGTCCATTGAGCATCGGGCACATGTGGCACAGCAACTCTCTGATACTCACAAACTACTGGGGCCAGAACATTGATCTTAGTCTTAATGCAAATTGTATGACGTAATACGTTCTACAAGGTCAAAAAATCTGGGGTTGCATCAACCTTGGGAAAGTAAAGCGATCGACAAAGCGACAGGGCAGAATGAAAAGCATCACCAGCTGCTAAGTGTCTGACTGGTGGGCAGAAAAGTTTATTATAATCAAATCTCAATCCTTGCCAGTCCATCTATATATAATTCCCTAGGACGTGCTACATACATCTTCTATACTCCATCTTGTCAAATTAGAAAAATTCCACTTCCTCTCTAGGAGTTACCATTATTTGAGGAGCAGAGGTCAGCACGTTTCCCAGTACATGTATAATGTCGTCATTGTCACATGGACAGAAACAGAATGGATTGCTTAAGTAATTTGGACGACCAATGTCATAAGAGGGATATGCAGGCAAACTGTAAAGGAATGTTTGTCTTCCAGGTGGATCAGATGTCTATGGAGGTCAGCCATTGGTTCCTGCTGCCTTGGGTCTTGGTGCTGATGGCAAAGCTGGTAAATATGGTAAGTGGACCACATCAAGAAGCTCAGCTGCTTGGCATGTCAGCCCTCAGAACAACGAGCGCGCCATCTTTCAAACCGCTGAACATACCAGACAGGCTCTCTCCCTGCACACCTGACATTAGTCAGATCAGAACCTGCTTTTTCTTTGCACCCACTGTATATGATGGACACTCCCTCTCATATCAAGCCAATTCAATTTGTCTCCACTAGATGGAGCTGGGCAGTTGCCTTATGGTGGTCTGCCTCTCTTGTCTGCCAACCTGAAAGAAGATGAAAACAAAGGAAAGTATGGTGCTGGCCAGCTGCCCTATGGTGGCCAGCCTGTTGTGCCCGCTGGTCTTGGAGCTGAGGCCAGCCTGGGACCCTATGGTGAGTGAATGTAATTGTATTCAGTGGGAGAGGTGGGAATACCTGTAGTGAACGCTCTGGGGAAGATGACGGCTCATCCCAGTCTGAGTCTTAGTCTCTTGTAACTGCAGGTGCAGCCCAGCCTCCTTTTGACACACAGCCGTTTCTCCCTGGTGGCTTTGGAGCAGAGCCTTCAGCTGCAAAATATGGTGAGCGGGCATGTGTCTGAGCTTTGTGGACACTTAAAGAAAGACTTCTGTCCCCTCTTTGTTTTCCGATGTCTCCACCCTGCGCTACTCTCCTCCTAACATGTACGGTATATGTGACAGTTGTCAATGAAAAGGTCATGACCTGAACAGCCCCCCAGTGTTTTAGTGTCTGCATGCCATGTAACACACTGTAGCATCCCAGCAGAACTGGGTGTAAGGTAGAAAGCAGCAGTACAGCGTGCTCCTCCATCACAGGGGTCCGCTCACACAAGTGCACAGCTAATTTGCAATCACCAGTTAACTTAACACATGAGAAAAACCCACACAGATACCCATGCAGATGTGCAAACTCCACATGGGCATCAACCAAGCTTGGGATTCAAACTCAGGATGCAGGATCTGTGAGATGGCAGCATGCAAAACAGCACTGTGCTACGCCATTAACTTTCTAATATTAGGGTTTGGTGTCACCCCAGCCTACTAGGCTTAGCAGAGTTCACTTCTTGGGTCTGAAGACCTGAATTTCTTCTTTTGTCTTACAGGTGGTGCTGGACAGCTTCCTTATGGAGCCCCTGTGATCCCATCAGGCCTTGATGGTATGAAGTCAAATCAACATACGGGACATGTCTAGGGCACAGGTCACTAACAGGCGGAGCCAGACTCGGAACAGACATATCATTGAGTTTTATTTAGTTTGAGATAGATAGATAGATAGACAGATAGATAGATAGATAGATAGATAGATAGATAGATAGATAGATAGATAGATAGATAGATAGATAGATAGATAGATAGATAGATAGATATGAAAGGCACTATATAGTATAGATAGATAGATAGATAGATAGATAGATAGATAGATAGATAGATATGAAAGGCACTATATAGTATAGATAGATAGATAGATAGATAGATAGATAGATAGATAGATAGATAGATAGATAGATAGATAGATATGAAAGGCACTATATAGTATAGATAGATAGATAGATAGATAGATAGATAGATAGATAGATAGATAGATAGATAGATAGATAGATAGATAGATAGATAGATATGAAAGGCACTATATAGTATAGATAGATAGATAGATAGATAGATAGATAGATAGATAGATAGATAGATAGATAGATAGATAGATAGATAGATAGATAGATAGATATGAAAGGCACTATATAGTATAGATAGATAGATAGATAGATAGATAGATAGATAGATAGATAGATAGATAGATAGATAGATAGATAGATAGATAGATAGATAGATAGATACTTTATTAATCCCCAAAGGAGAGAAAAGCCAAGCAAAATGATACCATTTTTTGGCTAACTAAAAAGATTACAATATGCAAGCTTTCGAGGCAACTCAGGCCCCTTCTCGATCATTTCAAAGCCTGTACTGCTGCTGTCCTTTTGCCACTTTGCATCTCTGCCGTTCACGTTGTGAAGTGGTGGGGGGGGTTAATGCATGTTAAGGAGAAGCGGTCGGATCAGCTGCTGGCGAGCTGCGTGTTCTGTGTGTTCTGCTTGTCGTTGTTTTAAGAGCTGAGAGCACATGAAGTGTTTCTGCCTAAAGCATTTCCAATAACTGCTAGGTTAGATGTCCGTGGACTTGTTTTAAATGTTGTCTCACTGCCTTGTCTCGTGTGACGTTAAAGTGTCTCTCGCAGGACGTCAAATTGTCTTCCAAGAAGATCACGTCTTGTCTCCCTAGTCTCCCTCCCAAGATTTTTTTTTATAATACTGTATATAGAGAGATTTATTATTGTATGTAGCCCTCCAGAGTCCAGAGTTGCACTGAATATAAATATTGTTGAAATGGCATTGAGTTATAGCTTTCTTCATTTGATTTGAGTCATTGACGTCACACAGTGCGGATGTTGATACAATGGCAATGCTACTTCAATATATGTAAATTAATTGCAATGTATAACTAACTTATATTGCAACTTTAACATGATGAAGCTGCAGACCTGTACATGAAGAAATGTTCTCTATCCAGACCTCCTTAAATCATAATAGACTACCTCTGGTCTAGGGGTGTGTGGTCCTTGGTCACCCAAACCCTGAGTAGACAAATATGAAGACTGCTAGTAGTAGAAGGAGCTAATCATTAACTGAATTACAAGGTGTAGCAGAATCAGGAAAGGCCACCTTAAAGTGTTTGTGTAGCAGTGGGGGGGCCAGAGTTTATCGAATATTAATACACAGAAAGCGAGTGCACTGCCTCAGACTATCTGTCCTATACTTCTATCAGCGACCATTTTCTTGAAGTACATCAGGTTTTGAGCTAAGAGAGGGTGTGAAGACACTTTGCACCTCGTTTTTATTGATGTCTCACCCATCCTTCTTCTCCACAGGTGCTGGCCAACTGCCTTATGCAGCACAAGCTGCTGGGCTAGGAGCCGAAGGGAAGTCTGCTGGAAAGTATGGTGAGTGTAAGCAGAGGGATCTGGAGGGTGACAGTGGATTGAACACTTAAACAGCAAAAACCTTTACAAGCCCTTTCTCCTTGCTTTATTAATCCACTTTATTCTCTCCCTCGTTTTCAAATCCACCAGACAACGCCGGATTGGGATACATGAATGGTGGAGCACAGCCAGCAGGTAGGACGGAAGCAGTCAACCTATCTCATGGCGGCTTCTCGGCTGGCACTGCACCCTTTGCTAAAACCCAGGCAGCGGGCATGAAAGAGAACGCTCTTGGTGGTGTTTTGTGCTTGATTTCTAGGTTCAGTGGAGCCAACCCCCCCATTACAGTGTGTTACTGGGCTCGCTCGTTGTGGCTTTGCTTTGCTTTGCTGCTGTCGCCCCTAACCTTCTACTGCGCCACCTTTCGCCTTCCTTGCAGGTTCCACGGTGGCCAGTGAGCCGGAGATTCCTGCTGTAACCGCCAGCCAATTGCCGACCTCCGAGGCCAAATCGCAGGCTCAAGCGCACACTGAACTGCCAGCGCAGCTTCTGCCGCCGTACAAACCGCAGGGTGGGGTGCGGAAAAAGCCGTGCAAGAAAGGTACAGCGGAGAGTGTGAGAGCGAGCGAGAGTGAAAGAAAGAAAGAAAGAAAGAAAGAAAGAAAGAAAGAAAGAAAGAAAGAAAGATATTGTCCCTTATCTATAATATATTCACATGCATTTTGTGTACAGAAAGGTGACCAGAGGATGTGTTCCAAGCAGAACAGGTATGGCACTCCTCAGTCCCTCAGGAAAAGCAAATGCCAGGATGTGTCTGACAATGGGGATTCCATCCTGGCAGTGGAACAGTAGTCCAGCTCTTCTGCCTGGCCCAGTAGTCTACTCTGCTATACAGGGTGGTCCAGATCTAATTATGCAGATCCAGATCGTCTGGATGACTTTGTTTTAGGGGACGATTCCAGTTTAGCGTGAAGACGATTCTTCATGTCGTCAGTTCGCACACTTCTCGATGGTCCAGGACTTTTCGGGTGATTTTCTATGTAATAAACTTAATAAGTTATAGCGTAATGAAAATTGCATAATTAGATCTGGACCACCCTATACATGTGTTTTGTAGATCTGGATAAAGGATCTGACCGAATCTCTTGGTATGTGTTGTGGTAGGTGCTGTAAGAATATGGGGTATCAAGGCTGCCCTTACTTGCTGTTTGTTCCCCATGTGAATGCAGTGAGAGTTTTGTCCAAATTCTTGCCGTTAAGTTGAATTGGTTCACTGTGGGTGTCGGACTCCATGAAAGCTGCGTCTTGTCACAACTCCTGTTTGTGGTTTTCACAGACAGGATATCAAGGTGCAGCCAAGGATGTGAGGTTATCCGTTTGGGAAGCCTAGGGTAGCAACATTGCTTTATGGAGATGATGTTGTCCTCTTTGCCTCATCTTTCGGCACACATTCAAACAATTTGCTACGGAATGTGAAGTGTCAGGGATAAGGATGAGAACCTCCAAGTATGAGGTCATGATTCTCTCTTGGAAAAGAGGAGATAACAACTGATGTTAGTGGAGGAGTTCAGGTATCTCAAGATCTTGGTCAATAATGATGGATGAAGGGAACGTCAGATCGACAAGCGGATTAGTGTGGCAGCAGCTGCTCACTGGATGTCTTACTGGTTCATGGTGGTGGGACAGGATCTGAGTCTAAAGACAAAACTCTCCATTTATTGGTTGATCTACACCTCTAACCTCAGCTATGGTCATGAGCTGTGAGTAATGACCTAAAGAATGAGATTGTGAATGCAAGAGGCAAAAATGAGTTTTCTTCACAGGGCCGCTGGGCTGACACTCCATGATAGGGTAAGAAGCTCAGCGATTCAGGGGAGCCTTAGATTACAGTCTGTGCTCCTCCAGATCAAGAGAAGTCAGTTGAGGAGGTCTGAGCGTGTTGAAGGATGTGCCCCGGGTGGCTCCTCTGGTGCTGCTCCAGACATGTCCCAACTGGAGGGATTATATATATAAATAAAACACCTGGGAATTCCCTAGGAAGAGCTGAAATATGTAGCTGGGGACAGGGAAGTCAAGACGGACTGCCTTGGCCTGCTGCCACCACAAAAAACAGTTTCAGAAGATGCTATGAGAGAGAAGACTATATTAGGCATTTTACAAAAAGATATTATATGGGCAAATGTCAGCAGAATGCAGATTACTTTAGTGGTTTAGGCTTCCAAATGTCAAACGCTAAAGAAGAGCTTTAATGATCCGCTATGAACTCTGAAACTTAACTGATCAACTCTACAAAGTGCATTTGAAAAGATTGTATGCTTAGATGAAAAAACAAAATGAACATCCATTTCTTGGGTGAAACTTCAATACTTTTGGTTTGTCCATCACATAACATCAGTAATAGTCTGGAAAAATAAGACTTAACATATATAGAGCTATGATCATTTTAAAATGTTCTTTCCAATGTAACTAAATTAATGGTAAATCTACAATTAACGTCATTTATCTTCACCAAAATAGAACACATGCGTTTACACACACTTTTAAGTGAAAATGTAAAACTGGCTAAATTTATATCCTTCTTCTTCTTCTTCTTTAGGCTGCTCCCGTTAGGGGTTACCACAGCAGATCATCTTCTTTCATATCTTTCTGTCCTCTTCATCTTGTTTTGTTACACCCATCACCTACATGTCCTCTCTCACCACATCCATAAACCTTCTCTTAGGCCTTCCTCTTCTCCTCTTCCCTGGCAGCTCTATCCTTAGTACCCTTCTCCCAACATACCCAGCATCTCTCCTCTGCACATGTCCAAACCAACACAATCTCGCCTCTCTGACTTTGTCTCCCAACCGTCCCACCTGAGCCGACCCTCTAATGTCCTCATTTCTAATCCTGTCCATCCTCGTCACACCCAATGCAAATCTTAACATCTTTAACTCTGCCATCTCCAACTCTGTCTCCTGTGCCACCGTCTCCAATCCATATAACATAGCAGGTCTCACTACTGTCCTGTAGACCTTCCCTTTCACTCTTGCTGATACCCGTCTGTCACAAATCACTCCTGACACTCTTCTCCATCCACTCCACCCTGCCTGCACTCTTTTTCATTTCTCTTCCACAATCCCCATCACTCTGTACTGTTGATCCCAAGTATTTAAACTCGTCCACCTTCACCAACTCTACTCCCTAAATCCTCACCATTCCACTGACCTCCCTCTCATTCACACACATGTATTCTGTCTTGGTGGTCCTACTGACCTTCATTCCTCTCCTCTCATATCTCCACCTCTCCAGGGTCTCCTCAACCTGCTCCCTACTCTCGCTACAGATCACAATGTCATCAGCAAACATCACAGTCCACGGGGACTCCTGTCTAATCTCGTCTGTCAACCTGTCTATCACCATTGCAAATAAGAAAGGGCTCAGAGCCGATCCCTGATGTGATCCCACCTCCGTCACTCCTACCACAGTCCACGGTCACACTTTCCTCGTACATATCCTGTACAACTCTTCGTACTTCTCTGCCAGTCCCGAGTTCCTCATACAATACCACAGCTCCTCTCAGTCACCCAGTCATTTGCTTTCTCCAGGTCCACAAAGACGCAATGCAACTCCTCCTGGCATTCTCTCTAAACTTCTCCATCAACATCCTCAGAGCAAACGTCACATCTGTGGTGCTCTTTCCTGGCATGAAACCATCCTGCTGCTCACTGATCCTCACCTCACTTCTTAACTGAGCTTCCACTACTCTTTCCCATAACTTCATGCTGAATGTATATCCAATGAACTAAATCAAAACATGCAAATACAAAGTTTACAAAAGTAATAGAAAGCACTCTGTATGGTGTACTATGTCACTTTTCTTGTTTGGGTAGTGAGCGGCCAATCAGTAATTCTCATGTCTCCCAATGGAGTTTATGCGAAGTGAATCATCTCAACGTCTTTAGATTTTGAGAACACAAAATGACAGCTTGTATAGTTTGTATTAATGAACACTTTAGATAGTTATGTTAATGTTTTGGGAGTACATATAGCAAGTGTTTCATATTTTTCATTGTATTGTATATCTGAAAGGGGGCTCTATGTGGTTCTGCCCTCGCGCCAAATGTTTCACTGCTATGGCGTCTCTCAGCTCTATTTATATATTAATGCTGCTGACATTATGCAAACCAGGAAATGAGAGTGCCAACAGCTGAGCTGACTTCTGCCCTGGACACCCAACAATGCAACATGAAAACATGTGAGAATGTGAATGAGAGTGTGCCTGGTGCTGTGATGGAAGTGAAAAAGTACGGTAGATAAAAATTCAGTCCACAGTGAAAATTAGAAAGTGTAGTAGAAAAACCCATGTTCTGATGTAGGAGTGGTGGGCAGTCCTAGAAGATGCCAAGGCCCTAGAAGGGTTGTAGCAACACAGGGTTAGGTAAGGTAAGGGACAACAGTGTGACTGGTGACGTTGCTGCTTGCTTGCTCGTCCCCTTTGCTTCCTTGTCCTGCATTTCCTGGCACACTCACCAGCACTTCATCACTGCGACTGACTGAAAGATCAGGTCTAAAGCGAGCCTCGTCCTCATCTCTCACACCTCTTGGTGGCATCTGGTAATGCACGCCTGGCTGCATTGCCTCTTTGCAACTGAGAACATTGATCCTGGTAGAGGGGCATGGTCGGCTTAAATCTCAAGTTGGCATCTGTTTATCAGAGTAACATTGGAGAATTCAGTTTGCCACCTGATCTTTGAAGTATCGGATACTGTGCCCGAGATACAAGTCTATAGGGTCATTATTGTCACTGGTACAGAGAAATTCTTACTTGCATGTGCTATTGAACATGCAAGATGTCACCAGTTCTATGCTATTGGGCATTTCTGGTCTTTAGCTGTCTGTGTGGTCCAGCTCAAAGCAGATGAATGAACGGGCGTCATTCCCAAAAGTTCTCTCTCATTCTAAACCGTGTAGCCTGCTCCTCTTGCTTTCTGAGGGATGCACCCAGACAATCCACTGGCGACACCTCAAAGATTTATTTTCCACCATCCAACCCTCATCTTATATTTACAATGTCACTATCCCTCTCCTAATATCTTCTTGATGTATTTTCAGGATACAATGGGCAGTTAGGAGGTGCACTGGGACCCAGTCCATATGGTGAGTGTCTCAAAGCTTAAAAATTGATATACAGTGCATCTGGAACGTATTCACAGCGCATCACTTTGTCCACATTTTGTTATGTTACAGCCTTATTCCAAAATAGATTAAATTCATTTTTTTGCTCAGAATTCCACACACAACACCCCATAATGACAACGTGAAAAAAGTTTACTTGAGGTTTTTGCAAATTTATTAAAAATAAAAAAATTGAGAAAGGCCATGTCCATAAGTATTCACAGCCTTTGCCATGAAGCTCAAAATTGAGCTCAGGTGCCTCCTGTTTCCCCTGATCATCCTTGAGATGTTTCTGCAGCTTCATTGGAGTCCACCTGTGGTAAATTCAGTTGACTGGACCTGATTTGGAAAGGCACACACCTGTCTATAGAAGGTCCCACAGGTGACAGTTCATGTCAGAGCACAAACCAAGCATGAAGTCAAAGGAATTGTCTGTAGACCTCCGAGACAGGATTGTCTCAAGTCACAAATCTGGGGAAGGTTACAGAAAAATTTCTGCAGCTTTGAAGGTCCCAATGAGCACAGTGGCCTCCATCATCTGTAAGTGGAAGAAGTTCAAAACCACCAGGACTCTTCCTATAGGTGGCCGGCCATCTAAACTGAGCGATCAGGGGAGAAGGGCCTTAGTCAGGGAGGTGACCAAGAACCCGATGGTCACTCTGTCAGAGCTCCAGAGGTCCTCTGTAGAGAGAGGAGAACCTTCCAGAAGGACAACCATCTCTGCAGCAATCCACCAATCAGGCCTGTATGGTAGAGTGGCCAGACGGAAGCCACTCCTTAGTAAAAGGCACATGGCAGCCTGCCTGGAGTTTGCCAAAAGGCACCTGAAGGACTCTCAGACCATGAGAAAGAAAATTCTCTGGTCTGATGAGACAAAGATTGAACTCTTTGGTGTGAATGCCAGGCGTCACGTTTGCAGGACACCAGGCACCGCTCATCACCAGGCCAATACCATCCCTACAGTGAAGCAGGGTGGTGGCAGCATCATGCTGTGGGGATGTTTTTCAGCGGCAGGAACTGGGAGACTAGTCAGGATAAAGGGAAAGATGACTGCAGCAATGTACAGAGACATCCTGGATGAAAACCTGCTCCAGAGCGCTCTTGACCTTAGACTGGGGCGACGGTTCATCTTTCAGCAGGACAACGACCCTAAGCACACAGCCAAGATATCAAAGGAGTGGCTTCAGGACAACTCTGTGAATGTCCTTGAGTGGCCCAGCCAGAGCCCAGACTTGAATCTGATTGAACATCTCTGGAGAGATCTTAAAATGGCTGTGCACCGACGCTTCCCATCCAACCTGATGGAGCTTGAGAGGTGCTGCAAAGAGGAATGGGCCAAACTGGCCAAGGATAGGTGTGCCAAGCTTGTGGCATCATATTCAACAAGACTTGAGGCTGGAATTGCTGCCAAAGGGGCATCGACAAAGTATTGAGCAAAGGCTGTGAATACTTATGGACATGGGATTTCTCAATTTTTTTATTTTTAATAAATTTGCAAAAACCTCAAGTAAACTTTTTTCATGTTGTCATTATGGGGTGTTGTGTGCAGAATTCTGAGGAAAAAAATGAATTTAATCCATTTTGGAATAAGGCTATAACAAGTGATGCGCTGTGAATATTTTACGGATGCACTGTAAATGAGGATTGGGAACGGGGTGAAAGGTCATGACTACGCATGTATTATTCTCTGCTGAATATTCTAGCCATTTTGTCTCCTTATGCCTGTAAACTGGGTACAACACTAAGAGCTTCATTTTAACGTGGGACACTTGATGCCAAGCTCCACCTTTTTATTAAATGGACTGTATCTTCCTTAAGAGTTTTGTATATTTGGAAGTTTCATATCCTGCCGTGGTTCTCAAGTTCAGTCCTTTGGGCTGCAAACACAACCGTCCACTCCACTAATGGCAATAAACTGGTTCAGGTAACACTATAGTTCCAGAAATTCATTTTTCTCAGTTAATTTTCTTATTTTCTTCTTTTTCAAGGAGGAAAAGAGGTGAAATATGGACTTAACAGCTTCCTTGGCAATGGATACCGGGGTAAGGATGCTGTGTGGGATATGCGTCAGCCACATAAGTGCTGCTTATGTTCAGGGGTCGGCACATGTGTCGTAATGGGGCAGGAGGAATAATGAGTGGCGTCTAAATGTGAAGGAAATGCCCGTAAAGAAGTGACACGTCGGTGATAAGATAACATTGAGACTGCTTCACTTTCTGCACACTTTATTAGTGTTTCAGATTCAATGTGTAAATTTGCCATTTTTCAGTCCACACTCAATAACCCATAATGTTAAAGTGAGAGCATGTTTTTAGAAAGGTTTTCAAATTTATTAAAAATCACAAAGTGAAATCCCTCATTCACAGAAGTAGTTTGGTATTTGGGTAAGTCAGTTTGTCTCCTTGTTCCTAGCAGATCCTCTCATCTGCAGGTCTCTCCACGCTTGTTCTACATGGGATTTAAGTCTGGGCTTTGATTCGGCCACTCAAGGATAGTCAGTGACTTGTCCCAGAGCTACTCCAGCTTCATCATGGCGGTGTGCTTCGGTTCATTGCCATGTTAATAGGTGAACCATCACCCCAGTCTGTGGTGGTGTGCACTCTGGAGCATTTGTTTTTGAGCTTCCCTCAATTCTGATCTGGTCTCTCTGTCCCTGCCACTGAGAAGCTCCCCCATAGCATGATGCCACCACCTCCATTCTTCACAAGGATGGTGTTAAGCATGTGAGGAGCTGTGCCCGATGTTTGCCAGACACAGATAATGCTTGGAGTTCTGCCCAAAGTTCTGCTCATCAGACCAGAGAATCTTTTTCGTCACACTCTCAGAGTCTTGTAAACGCTGTGATATGCTTTTTACTCAAGAGTGGTGTCCATCTAGCCATTCTGCCATAAATGACTGATTGATGTAGTGCTGCTGAGACGGTCATCCTTCTAACAGGTTCTCTCATGCTCAGCAGAGGACTTCTGAAACTCTGTTAGTGTGACCACTTGTCCACCTATCTGACCAAGGCCCTTCTTGCCTGGTTGATCCGTATTGGCTGTGCAGTCAACTCTGGGAAGACTTGGTTCCAGACTTTTTCCATTTCACCATTACTGAGTCCAGTGTGCTCCCGGGAACACTCCCAAGTGTTAGAAATGGGTTTATCTCCTTGCCCTGATCTATGCCTCGCCACAATTTGATTTCGGAGATCTCCAGTGAGTTCCTTGGACTTTATGGTTTGGTGTTTGTCCCATCAATCACTATGAATTGTGAGACCTTCTATACACACGTACACGTGTGCCTTTCTAACTGATGTCCAAACAGTTCTGGTTACCACAGGTGGACTCCAATCACGTTCTAGACACACCTCAAGGAGAATTAAAGTGAACAGGAGGCACATTACCAGAATCTGGGTGGGCCACAGCAAAGGGTTTGAATGCTTAAACGAATGGGAGATTTTTAATGAATTTGCAAACCTTTCTGAAAACACGTTTTTAAATTAGAACATTAGAAGACTCTAGACGAGAACAGGCCATTCAGCCCAACAAAGCTCGCCAGTCCCATCCACTTATTTCTTCCAAAAAACATCAAGTCAAGTTTAGAAAGTCCCTAAAGTCCTCCTGTCTACCACACTACTTGGTCACTTATTCCAAGTGTCTATTGTTCTTTGTGTAAAGAAAAACTTCCTAATGTCTGTACAAAATTTCCCCTTCACAAGTTTACAACTGTGTCCCCGTGTTCTTGATGAACTCATTTTGAAGTCGCCATCTTGATCCACTGCACTAATTCCCTTCATCATTTTAAACACTTCAGTCAGGTCTCCTCTTCATCTCCTTAAGGCTCAGCTCTTTTAATCTTTCTTCATAATTCATCCCCTGCAGTCCTAAATCAGCCTCGTCGCTCTTCTCTGGACCTTTTCTTGTGCTGCTATGTCCTTTTTGTAGCCTGGAGACCAAAACTGCACACAGGACTCCAGATGAGGCCTCACCAGTGTGTTATAAAACTTGAGCAGACCCTCCTGTGACTTGTACTCCACACATCAAGGCGCTATATAACCTGACATTCTGTTAGCCTTCTTAATGGCTTCTTTACACTTTGTCTGGCAGTTGATGGTGTCGAGTCCACTGGACTGATGCCCTTCATACTTTTTAAACACTTCAGTCAGGTCTCCACTTCATGTCCTTAAGGCTCAGCTCTTGCAATCTTTCTTCACAATTCATCCCCTGTAGTTCTCTCATCAGCCTCGTTGCTCTTCTCTGGACCTTCTGTTGTGCTGCTATGTCTGGTGGGCCCAAAACTGCACCCAGGACTCCAGATGAGGCCTCACCAGTGTGTTATGAAGCTTGAGCAGAACCTCCTGGGACTTGTACTGCACACACCAAGGTGCTATATAACCTGACATTCTGTTAGCCTTCTTAATGGCTCCTTTATGATGGTGTCGAGTCCACTGGACTGATGCCCTTCATACTTTTTAAACACTTCAGTCAGGTCTCCCCTTCATCTCCTTAAGGCTCAGCTCTTGTAATCTTTCTTCACAATTCATCCCCTGTAGTTCTCTCATCAGCCTTGTTGCTCTTCTCTGGACCTTCTGTTGTGCTGCTATGTCTTTATGGAGACCCAAACTGCACACAGGACTCCAGATGAGGCCTCACTAGTGTGTTATAAAGCTTCAGCGTCACCTCTTTGGATTTGTACTCCACACATCAAGGCGCTATATAACCTGACATTCTGTTAGCCTTCTTAATGGCTTGTCTGCCATTTGATAGTGTCGAGTCCACAACGACTCCTAAATCCTCCTCCTATGATGGACTTTTGATTTACAGACCGCCCATTGTGTATTCAGACCTCACATTTTGACTCCTACGTGTCATATTTTACATTTCATTACATAACATTTTCTTCTGTTTAGACTGTAAACTCCACACATCAAGGCGCTATATAACCTGACAGTCTGTTAGCCTTCTTAATGGCTTCTGAACACCGTCGGGAAGTCGATATCTTAGAGTCCACTATAACTCCTAAATCCTTCTCTTGAGGTGGACTCTCGATTTTCTGACCGCCCATTGTGCATTCAAACCTCACATTTTTACTTCCTATGTGTAATTCTTTAGATTTACTGACATTCAGTTTCATCGTCCACAAATCTGCCCAATCCTGTCTGCTGTCCAAGTCCCTCTGTGATGATATAACGGATTCCAAATTATCTGCTAATCCACCCATCTTGGTATCATCTGTAAACTTCACCAGCTTGTTCCTAATCATTTATTGATATTAAAAATAGCAGCGGCCCTAACACTGCCCCCTGCTGGTCACCACTCTTAACATCGGCCAGTTCTGATGATGTTCCTCACCCCATCACCCTCTGCTTCTGGTGTCTGAGCCAATTCTACTCCCTGAACTGCCACTTCTTTTAGTTTGATGCCCACCCTCTCACGTGGCACCTCATCAAATGCTTTCTGTTTTCACTTTGACATTCTGGGTCATTAGGTGTAGACTGATGACAAAAATGGCAAATCTCTCCATTAGTTTAATGATTATGAATTCTACGACCCAATGAGAAACTGAATTGGTCTGAATACTTGGAGTCACCTGTATGTTTGTGCTCTATTGCTTCATAACTTTGTACACTGTAAGTCATTTTATGCATTATATGTAGAATCTTTGTTTTTTAAGCCGTCTCGGACGCTGACCCAACTCCTCTCTCTCTCTGTCTTGTAGGTTGACCACATTTCCACTAGTCTTCGTTCACTTTCTTTTCTTCTTTTTTAATTTGTTTTGTTGAACCACCCGTTTGTTAACATTTTGCCACTTCTGTTTTCCTGCTGGGGTGATGAGAAGCAGATCCCATTTTCTTTTTTTTGTACTTTTTTTGTTCCAAGACGGATTTCCTGATTGATCTTCTCCTCCATTGTGTTCCAAAGGTCGTCTTTTTTTTATGTTGTCTCATCTGAAAACAACGTGGGGATGCAGCAACTGCACAAATCTTTTGATTTTCTTGATGGGATGATGCGGGATGGGGGTCTGGGATGGGGTGGGGGGGTCTGGCCAGTAAATTTGGTGGCTGGTGCTGCTCTGCTCCACTCCCTGTGTGTTCCCAGCATCCTCCTCTTTGAAGTTGACTCGTGGACATTAAACCCGAGCGATTCATCAGATTGGGGAGCAGGCCTTCATAGCACCAGTTTGGGTTTTTTTTTTTTTGTTTTGTTTCTGGTAGTCTGGTCAGGTGAAGCGTCAGGAGTTGACCACCTTTTTAATTTTGTTTTCATTCTCGTGTTATAAAATATGAAATCGCGTAACACTCACGTAAAACTACTACCGTCCAGATGCAGAAACGGTTATGTTTCCTGCCAGCTTCAGAAGCCGTCATGACCAACGGAACAGAGTCCTATGAGTGTGTAACTGTGATTACTATCATTGTCATCATTTCTTTGGGTATTTTACACACAGAATTCATTTTCCTTTATGAAATGTTTAGGCAATGCTAATGCATCCACTTAGAAATAAAGGGCCACTGCGAGTAAAAGCAGGCTTCTGCAGTAACTGTCGTACAGCGCCTTTCAGTATCGAGGAGGACTATGGGAAGCCTCATCTAAAGCCGCTGCTTGATGCTGAAGAGTACGGTCTTTAAAAGTCAATAGTTGCAATATGGTGCCTTACACTGGCTCTTTGATACAGATGTACGCTGACACGGTGCAATATCTGCGCTTATTACAGTTCAGTGGGACAATTTAGCACCATATGGTAGCTGACTAAAGCAGTTTTACTTCGGTTGTTAAAAATCTACGTGTTTCTTTTTCCATTATAGCAGGTTGCTCTGACTAAATGTTGGTGCAATAAACGGAGTTATTATAGTCGTCGTCTCATGGCGCTTCATTATGTTATACGTTTCCGCAGCTCCATACTTCAGTCCGTACAATTCAGTACCCATAATGCAGCACTTTCTCTAAATTGGCTTTTCTGTGATTCCTCTCATCAAAATCAAAGGAAATAATACCCTCCATTATGTCTCATGGTGCTCCATTAAAACCATTGAAATTGCACGCTTCCATTATAGTGACTCACACTGATATACTGAACGATACGACGAACCAGTCACAGTAACAGGTGCAATAAATACATTTCGACTAGCTGGTGCATGGTGCAATATGCTGGCATGGTGCTACATTTGAGGAATGGGCACAGTTGAGCACCCACCATTAGCTGGCCCAAGTGCATGGACAGGCTAATGGAGGCACAGATAGCGGCATTACTCTCAAAGATTCAGTAAAGTTGGACCCACTGTGCTGTCGTCACTTACTGAGTTCATCCACACCTAGCGCCTTACCCCGCATTCGTAGAGCTGTGTATTACGATTAAACTTCTCTGGGTCTCTTTGGATGCGGTGCCTTAGCTTGGATGGCAGTCCTGACTTGCTGCTATAACGCCGTGTTCTCGTGTCGTGTTGCAGACTGTCACTCACACACACACACACACACACACACTGAGTGTGGTAACAGGGAGTGGAGCAGACCTGCCAGCTGTGGGCCGCCGGGCCACTCGTCTCCTGTAAAACCCAAAGTCACTTGTACTGGATCTATCGCAGCGCTTGTTTGCTTTTGCGTATTTTTAAACCATTCTTGAAATAAAAGTTGGTTTTGTTTTGGTTTGTTTTTATAAACTGTACTTTTGCGTCTGTTTTTATTCTCCCGTTGGACTTGTTTACTGTTGAGAATGTCATTGTTTTACTGATTGAGTGCTTCTAACGTTCTTTTGCTTAATTGGTGGACAGGTTAATACTGGAAATGCCTAAATCAGGGGTCTCCATCTCCAGTCCTGGTGGGCTGCAGTGGCTGCAGGTTTTCATTCTCACCCTTTTCTTAACGAGTGGCCTGTTTTTGCTGCTAATTAACGTCTGTCGAATTCATTTTAATGGACTTGCTCTTGAAGCCTCAGACTCGATAATTGTTTCTTTTTCCTTAATTAGCAGCCAAACAATAATGAGATACAAAATGAGTCAAAACACACGGTGACCATCATAGACAGCTCCATGTCATATTAGCTTTTGCTCCTAAGCCTGTTGGGAGTCCTGCTCCAGCACCCAGAGTTGTAAGAGAAAAATAAATTTCAGACGGCCGAACCCCAAAAGCCTCAGGAAAGTGTTAAGGACATCCAAAAACTGTGCTTACCGTAGCCTGGTTGAATGCCAGCGGCCGGGTATCCCAGAGCAGCGCCATAGCCTGTGGAGAGAAAGAAGATAACAAAGGTGTGTGTGAGACCACAATTCTGTGATGATTTTACTATTCTGTGTTGGTTCAGGCCAGTTGGTGGGGCAGAGGGTCTTACACACTGAGAGGCCATTACCTGCTTTAGGTCCTTTTCCAAGAGCTCCTGGCGTGACTCCGGCACCTAGTTTAACAAATGCAATGTTGTAATTGCTCAGTGAGTAAGATAATCATGAAGAGAGAAGTGTCAGTTCAAATAAAGGTTATAATAAATGCCTACTTCAGTCAATGGTTATGACAAAGTCAATTTAGTGGGACAATCAAAGGACTGGAAAATGGCAAATATCATCCCATTATATAAAAATGGTGACCGGGCAGATCCAAGCAACTACAGGCCAGTAACCTTAATGGGCATCACAGGAAAATTAATGGAAGGAATTATTAAGGATAAGATTGAGCAACACCTTGGCAGGGACAGGACAGTCAGCGTGGGGTCAGAAGAGGGAGGTTGTGTTTTACTAACAGGCCGGAATTCTATGAGGAGGCAACCAAAGGATACGACCAGAGTGGAGCAGATGAGATGATTGATGTGGACTTTCAGAAAGCATTTGATGAGGTGCCATATGAGAGGGTGGGCATCAAACTAAAAGAAGTGGCAGTTCAGGGTGTAGGTGGGTGCAGAATTGGCTCAGACAAAGGAAGCAGAGGGTGATGGTGCGAGGAACCTCATCAGAACTGGCTGATGTTAAGAATGATGACCAGCAGGGGGCAGTGCAGGGGTCACTGCTATTTTTAATATCCAGAAATGGTTTAGATAGGAATATAAGGAACAAGCTGGTCAAGTTTGCAGATGATACCAAGATAGGTGGATTAGAAGATAATTTGGAATCCGTTATACCATCACAGAAGGACTTGGATAGCAGACAGGCTTGGGCAGATGAAATTTAATGTCAGTAAATGTAAAGAATTACATGAAGGACGTAAAAATGTGAGGTTTATATACACAATGGGGGGTCTGAACATTGATAGTCCAACTTATGAGAAGAGTTAGGAGTCGTAGTGGACTCAGTGATATCAACTTCCCGTCAGTGTTCAGAAGCCATTAAGAAGGCTAACAGAATGTCAGGTTATATATCGCCTTGATGTGTGGAGTACAAGTCCAAAGAGGTGACGCTGAAGCTTTATAACACACTAGTGAGGCCTCATCTGGAGTCCTGTGTGCAGTTTGGGTCTCCATAAAGACATAGCAGCACTAGAGAAGGTCCAGAGAAGAGCGACGAGGCAGATGAGAGAACAACAGGGGATGAATTGTGAAGAAAGATTACAAGAGCTGAGCCTTAAGGAGATGAAGTGGAGACCTGACTGAAGTGTTTAAAAAGTATGAAGGGCATCAGTCCAGTGGACTCGACACCATCATAAAGAAGCCATTAAGAAGGCTAACAGAATGTCAGGTTATATAGCGCCTTGGTGTGTGCAGTACAAGTCCATGGAGATTCTGCTCAAGCTTCATAACACACTGGTGAGGCCTCATCTGGAGTCCTTTGTGCAGTTTGGGTCTCCATAAAGACATAGCAGCACAAGAGAAGGTCCAGAGAAGAGCAACTGGCTGATGAGAGAACAACAGGTGATGAATTGAGTTAGGAGCCTGGCAGCTGCATTTTGAACAAACTGAAGGCGTGAGAGAGAGGACCTGCTCAAACCTGTAAAGAGAGCATTCCAGTAATCAACATTTCTAAGTTTTGAGAGATTTCTTACATGAAAGAAACACGAGTGGCTGACTGACCTTACATATCCATCAAGCGTCAGGGACTGGTCAAAAATAACCCCAAGGTTACGTAGACTCGACTTAATAACAGGAGAGGCAGAAGATAATTTTAAACTGATCTCAGAATGAAGAACAGGAGGAGCAACAATTAGTACCTCAGTTTTTCCGGAATTCAACTGCAAGTAATTAGTAGCTTACTGAGCCAGTCGTTAACCTGAGACAGACAATCAACCAAAGTGACCAAAGTATTAATTTAGTTAGGCTTAAATGAAAAATAAAACTGTATATCATCTGCATAGAGAAGATACGAGATGTCCTTAAAAGAGTTAAGAATCTGTGACAGTTTAGGTCTTGTTAGGTCTGAAATCAAAAGTACGCCCTATGAGAAGGACTTAGGAGTCATAGTGGACAATGACACCTATCGACTGCCAGACAATGTTCAGAAGCCATTAAGAAGCTAACAGAATGCCAGGTTATATAACACCATGCAACCTCTGCTCCTCAGGGACAAGCTGACAGAGATGGGAGTAGATTCATACCTGGTGGCATGGATCGTGGACTATCTTACAGACAGACCTCAGTATGTGTGTCTCAGGAACTGCTGGTCTGACATTGTGGTCAGCAACACAGGAGCGCCACAGGCGACTGTACTTTCTCCGGTCCTGTTCAGCCAACATACATTGGACTTCCAATACAACTCGGAGTCCTGCCAAGTGCAAAAGTTCGCTGACGACACTGCTATCGTGGGCTGCATCAGGAGTGGGCAGGAGGAGGAGTATAGGAACCTAATCAAGGACTTTGTTAAATGGTGTGACTCAAACCACCTACACCTGAACACCAGCAAAACCAAGGAGCTGGTGGTGGATTTTAGGAGGACCAGGCCCCTCCTGGACCCCGTGATCATCAGAGGTGACTGTGTGCAGAGGGTGCAGACCTATAAATACCTGGGAGTGCAGCTGGATGATAAATTAGACTGGACGGCCAATACTGATGTTGTGTGTAAGAAAGGACAGAGCCGACTATACTTCCTTAGAAGGCTGGCGTCCTTCAACATCTGCAATAAGATGCTGCAGATGTTCTATCAGACGGTTGTGACGAGCGCCCTCTTCTATGCAGTGGTGTGCTGGGAAGGCAACATAAAGAAGAGGGACGCCTCATGCCTGGACAAACTGGTGAGGAAGGCAGGCTCTATTGTAGGCACGGAGCTGGACCGTTTGACATCCGTGGCAGAGCGACGGGCGCTGAGCAGGCTCCTGTCAATCATGGAGAATCCACTGAACAGGATCATCTCCAGACAGAGGAGCAGCTTCAGAGACAGACTGCTGTCACCGTCCTGCTCCACTGACAGACTGAGGAGATCGTTCCTCCATCACACTATGAGACTCTTCAGTTCCACCTGGGGGGGTAAACGTTAACATTTAACATTATACAAAGATATTGTCTGTCTGTATACCTGCATTGTTATTACTCTTTAATTTAATATTGTTCTTATCAGTATGCTGCTGCTGGAGTATGTGAATTAATAAAGTATCTATCTATCTATCTATCTATCTATCTATCTATCTATCTATCTATCTATCTATCTATCTATCTATCTATCTATCTATCTATCTATCTATCTATCTATCTATCTATCTATCTAAAATAGTGACTTAACATCAGGGACCTATTTTATTGACCTTAAAGTTAGTGTTTGGCCGTCTCAAGTGGTGTCCACTTTCTGAGCAAGACCCCTGAATTCGAGTCACCCATATGGAGACCCAGCATGTCACCTAAACAGCAGCCTGGGCACATCCACATTTTCACTTTCTTTTGTTCCACTAAATGCTGCCTCCATTTCAAAACAGCTTCAAGCATTGAAATGCAGTGTAGTAAAGCAGATGACATCAGACTGTGACTTGTAAGTAATGAGGGTGACCATCTTCAAGTAAAAGGCCAGTTCAAGCCTGCTGGAGAGGCCATTCAAGTAGCGATAGTTCTTTTTGATTTTCATGGATTATTTAAAGCAGATGCCTCCCAATGGACTGACTGTGTTTAAAACTGCGGTCAAGGCAGAATTATAAAGTTCTAAATTATTCATCTCTCCATCAATCCATATTAGAATTGAGTTAAATCCCATAGTAGGTCACAGAGGCCGTCCCAAAGGCTGTATCAGTGTCACTGGACCAATGCAAGATGCTGCAGCCCTTGGCAAGGAGACCACACACTGCAGAGTTCACTCGCACACACGTCAACATTCACTTTTTTCACTTTACTTCATATTAGAGTGTGCCCCTGTCATTGGAGACCATCCACCTATTCATCCATCTATCTATCCACTTTCATTCTATTAAAACAACAGCTAAATGGCTTTACTGTGGTGGGCTGGCACCCTGCCCGGGGTTTGTTCCTGCCTTGCGCCCTGTGTTGGCTGGGATTGGCTCCAGCAGACCCCATGACCCTGTGTTGGGATATAGCGGGTTGGAGACTGACTGACTGACTGACTGACTGACTGACTAACTAAATGGCTTTAATCTCTCCACTCAGCCCCAGTTTTGACCACTTTTTGTAGTTTGATCCAGCATAATTATTCCATAAATTCTTCTTTCAGAACATCTATATTTGGACAATGAAATATGCTATAAATACAAAATGTAGCACAACATGGGCCAAATTTTACAACACATTTTCCAAAAATGTGTTTTGGAAAGTGTTTCTTATCTTCAGGTGTGGTGGAACAGGCGCCTAAAAATCCAAAATGAAAACATAATCTGGCAGAAGCATCCAGGAGAAAAGGTCAGTCAGTCATCGTCCAACCCGCTATATCCTAACACAGGGTCACGGGGGGTCTGCTGGAGCCAATCCCAGCCAGCACAGGGCGCAAGGCAGGAACAAACCCCGGGCAGGGTGCCAGCCCACCACAGTAAAGCCATTTAGCACCCACCAGGGACAATTTTAGGATCACCAATACACCTAACCTGCATGTCTTTGGACTGTGGGAGGAAACCCACGCGGATGGAGGACCTGGGAAGTGAACCCAGACGGGTCTCCTAACTGCGAGGCAGCACCACTACCACTGCGCCACCATGCCAACCAGAAAAAAGGTTATGAAATATAAAAATATCATAAATACTGTGCACTACTTTTATGAAATGGCCTGATCAGCACTCAGTTTGTTAAGTTCTTCTGGTTTTATTATTTCTTTGGTAATAAATAGAGTTCTATCTTTCTATTTATGTATACTCAAACTTTTCTCCAAAATCAATGTCTTATACTCGGAGTAATTATTATAAGAGCAACACACAGTGAGACGTAACGTTAAGGGTTAAAACCACAAGTCCGCACATTCAGGTCATTCTGTGACTCAGTTTATCACCCTGACCAAGTTATGCAAACTACTTCTGCTGCTAATGTAAAAAAGTATTATTATTATTAATAATAATGATAATAACAATAATAATGTGAATTGTGTACTATTTTGTGATCTTGTAAGTTATCTTAGACAAAGCTGACTGATGTAAATATAATTATAATAAAGTCATAATAAGAGCTGTCAGAAAAGCAGCAGCACTAATAATAACATTTACAAGTAATCAGAAAATGATTAATGAACCATAAAAATAAATAAGGAAAAAGTAAAAAACCAACACAAAAAATATGTCCAATTTAAAACTGGGGAATTTATTCCAACAATAACGGCAGTTCCAGTTTCATAATAAAGTTCTTATTTACAATGACTGCCTCTTCTAACGTCAGGATTTCTTTCACATGAAATGACATGTTTATTTCTATTCATAAATTAATTTAAACACATTAAATTCTTATTCAGGGTGGCCTACAGAAAAGAAATTGTGTGGACACTTTGTCAAGTCAAGTCAAGTCAGGGAGCCTGTACTGGTACAGCGCATTGCCAAACCCATTACACAACGAAACAACTCGGGATCCCAGCTGGCAACCCCCCCAGGCAGACACGCGGTCCAGTCCCCCCCCTCCAGAAATGACCCTCTATCTGCCACAGCCAGGTGTTATGTGGGCGACCCCTTGGCCTGGTCCAACCACTCAGGTCCACAATAATGAGTAACCTATGAGCTGATCACCCTCAGGGAAACGCGCCACATGGCCGTAGTGCCGTAACTGACGCTCCCTCACAATGCAGGTCACGTGACTCATTCGGGACTCCGTGAGCAACCAACGGTACCCAAGGATTTTCCAGAGAGACACAAATGATGAAGTCCAGCCTTCATCTCAGGTCACTGGATGGCATCCATGTCTCACAACCATATAGTAAGACAGGAAGCACCAGGACTCTAAAGACTTGGACCTTCGTCCTTTCGCATAGATATCGGGAACACCACACACCCCTTTCCAGTGACCTCATGACCCCCCCATGCTCTACCAATCTGCCTACTGACTTCACAGGAAGAGTCACCAGAGACAAGAATGTCACTGCCAAGGTAAGTAAACCTCTCAATGACGAGGTCGACACTCTCTCTGCAGACAGACACACTGCTGATGGCCGTGCCCAAGAGGTCATTAAAGGTCTGGATGTTGGTTTTTATCAGGACCCTCCAAAGCCCAGACACTCAGACTCCTCACTCAGTCTCTCAAGACCCCCTGATCAGAGCCTCTATTGACTCCGTGAAGATCACAGCATTGTCAGCAAAGTCAAGATTTGTGAATCTTTCTTCACCGACAGATGCCCCACAGCCGCTGGACCCCATGACCTTACCCAAAACCCAGTCCATTGAAGAGAGTAGGAGCAGAACACACCGCTGACGAACTCCAGAATCAACTGGGAAAAACGCAGAGGTCCTGCCTCCACTCTGAACAGCACTCACAGTACCAGTGTACAGGCCGGCCATGATATCCAGCAACCTCGAGGGGATCCTGAGAACCCTCAGGATGTCCCACAGGGCAGCTCGATCAACTGAGTCGAATGCTTTGCAAAAATCAACAAAGGCTGCAAAGAAACTCTACAGATATTCACGTTTGCACTCCATGAGAACCCTCAGTGCCATGATGCGGTCAATGGTCGACTTCTTAGGCATAAAACCAGACTGTTCCGGTTGCTGGTAGGTGAGCAAGTGATCACGGATCTTATTGAGGACGACCCTAGCAAGGACCATATCCGGCACCGAGAGCAGTATGATCCCTCTGTAGTTGTCACAATCCAGGTGATCACCCTTCCCTTTCCAGATAGGGACGACAAGTCCCATTTTCCAGTCAGTTGGGATGATGCCAGTCTCCCAAATGGAATCAAAGATTGCTTGCAATGCCAGGAGGACAGCCTTACCACCAGCCTGGAGAAATTCACCACAGATCCCTGCAGCCTTCACTACCCTCAGCTGTTTCACCACCTGTGCCATCTCAGTGAGACTGGGTGGTTCACAGCTAATTGGAGGATCAGCCTCAAGAACCGTGGACCCAGAGATATCCAACGTCCTAGCCGGAGGATCAGCTTTGAACAACTGCTCAAAGTAGCCAGCCCAGCGGGTTGAATTCTCCCTGAACCTCCAGCAAAAACCATGGAGCTGGTCATAGACTTGAGCAAGCAAGAAGAAGACCACACTTGTATTCTTGGAGAGGTTCAGCAGCTTTACATTTCTTGGAGACATCATCATGGATGACTTAAACTGAACAATAAATATGATGACTGTCATTAAAAAGGCTCACAATGTTCTTTACCTCTTTAGATATCTCCATCTCTAGTCATTGACTTCCACATGTAGACAGTAGACTCCATCTTGACTGGCTGTATAACATTCCTGGTATGGCTTCTGCTTAGCTGAGCTCTATAAATGGTGGTGAAGTCAACAGTGAAGTTTACAGTCACAGAGCTTTTTCCTTTTCCAGGCATGCATATGAACGGCTACCAGTATCGTTAAAAATGTTAGCCATTCAGTTTTCCTGGTGGCCCCCCAAACATAAACACTGTTACTAAAACAGTTTCTAAAATAAATGGTATTTTTTCCTCAAGACATTTTAGGACCACGCAGAATGTAAATATGTTAATAATAAACAAATACACAGCACAAAGATGCAGTGTCGGGTTGCGTCCTGGGTACTGCCAACATGGAGCTTCTACATAGAAGTCTTCCAGTGTCCTCCTATAGTCCAAAGACATGCGGGTTTGGGTAACTGATGATGCTAAGTGTGTGTGTGTGTGTTTCCCTCGTGATGGGCTGGTGATCTGTCCTGGAGTTGTTCCTACAGTATTTGCGCACGTTGCCTGATGGGATTGGCTCTCGCGACTCTGCCATGGTATGCGAGTTTGGAGGAGTTTAGAGCTCTGTCTGGAAGTTGATTGTGACAATACCGCTATGACTGCTAAACTCTTCTCATAAGACCGTCGATGTTCAGACCTCCCTTTGTGTATTCAAACCTCACATTTTGTACTTCCTATATCTGCAATACTTTACATTTCCTTACATTAAATTTCATCTTCCACAAATCTGCCCTCTTTGATGATTCAACGGATTCTTGATTATCTGTCAATCGTCCTAACTTGGTATCATCTGCCAACTTAACCAGCGTGTTATTTATACATATATCTTCAAAGTCCTTCTGATGATTTGTGCTGAAGACAATATCTGGATTACTTTTTATCATAAAGAGGTCATTTCCTGCAGAAAATATGGTCCACAAATAGCCTCAAATGAAGGTGTTAAAGGGCCTAAAGGGTCAAAAATACGGGTGAAAAACCCCAAAAGCTCAACCTCTTCCATATCAACATACCAAGACTCGTCGAATGATATTTATATAACTAGCCATGTGCGCCCAACTACGTTGTGCGTGTTAAAGTTGTCTGTGAAGGACTCCCTGTTTAAACGCGGCTGCCAGTCGTGAACTGGGCCCTTTGTCGCACAGCATTATAATTTTTTTATAAGAGAAACAAAATCACAAAACAAAACCCTTGGACATTGATTCGATAGGAACGGCCTACTAGGAATCACTGTCTGAATAGTAATTATGTGGTGGTGGAGGAGCATTTCTGGTTCTCTTCCCATGACTTACTGTATGGATGGTTAATCATAAGCGGCGTCTTCACGTTGTACAATCTCGCAGGTTGCTTTGTGGCAATCCAAAGAGTAAGGAAGAACCAATGCTTCTTTCTTGAACTCCAAACGCCGACTGATGGAAAATCACAGAAGTGTGTCCGACTTATATGTTCTACTCAATAAGGGCGCGCACAAAAAGGCGAGCTTCAAAAGGGCGACCTCAATTGAGCGCGGCGAATAAAGGCGTTCGTAGATAATTTAGTTCAAATGGCTCTGGAATATGTGAAGAGCAACAAAGGTGCAGATCTACTCTATTTATCTGCTTTGTACAATGCTATATACTGTATATTCTGCCGTTCTTTATTTATTCTGTAAGTGCCTTGAGCATGGGAAAGGCGCTATATAAATAAAATATTATTATTATTACTCGTAGTCGAAGGCTACACATTCAGAAAGGAGAAAACTATCAATGGGAAACACATCTGGAAATGCACTGAATACAGGATTGGAAAATGTTCGTCTCGCTTAGAAGTTCATGCATTAATTAATTGGATGTTTTGATATTCTTGCTTTCGCCTTTTTATACGTTCAATCATTGCCTTTGGCTAATAAATTTTCTGTAATACTTTTGTTGCGTTTGCCTTTATTCGATGTGCCCAATTGAGGTCGCCTTTTTGTGCGCGCCCTTATTGAAGGATACCGTGTCGGTTGAACATGAATTCGCGGACAAACAAAGATCAAGATCCAAATGAAGATTATATATAAAGATTAGTTAATTTAAAGCACAACAATTTGTTTAGTTTGAATGTCTGTGTTTTGAGGTGTGACTGGAGTACTACAGTCTTCAGTAGTATAAGCCTGGAGGAGATTCTTAATGCAATGCCTATGTTTTAGCTGTCTCTCTACTGCCATCTAGTGCTTCTTCTTCTAATTCATTTGCGGACAAACAAAGATCAAGATCCAAATGAAGATTATCTATAGAGATATGCGGGTTTCCTCGTATCAGTGAGTCAGGAGTAAGTTATTTCAAAGCATTCAAAAGTAATTCTTATGATCACAAAATGTAACATTCCGCCCGTTCAGCATCACCTCATCGGGTGTATTGAGGCCCAACGACTAAAATGGTGATTTTTTTAAAATTCTGAAATTCTACAGATGACCAGCTTGGACCTCAGTCCTTCTGTAACTCACATCAACACAACAGGCACATTTTAGACGTTCAAAATAAGGTTTGCGATGCTGCTTTCTTATCGCTTAATGTGTTGGGGAATCGGTGAAGGGCATTCCTATCCCTCACTACCCTCTAGCCGAATTTACAAGCCATACAAAAACCAGGAGTCACGTAGAGAAGAAAAAGAAAACACAACTGTATTATCGTAGTATTTCCCTCTACTTACCCTTTACCTGTCTTCTTAAAGGTAAGTGTACTCGTCAAGTTCATTATCGGGATGGTCTACTGTTGCACTTTAAGATGAACACACACACATAGAGCGATACGTAGACACACAACAGTGCCCCATGAATGACACACACACAGCGTCTTAATCTCTAGCACTTTAAACCACACAAGTGCTTTAGGAATAACGCAGCCTGTCACTCAGCACTTCAAGACTTATTATCGACACGAACGACATATAATGTTTTAATGATATCTCAGACCTAAATATTACTTTTGGTCTACAAGAATACATTTAAACATACAAAGGCTCAGCGTCCTTGACTATCGGCCATTTATCAGCCAAGAATACCTTACTTGATGTCCTGCTCCCTACTATTGTGTGGAGCTCTCACCCTCAGCCTTAATAAACCTCGCAGCACGGAGCGTATAGCAAACCTCCGGCTGCTCCAGGTGCTCCATGAAATCTAACTTATTACTTCAATCACTCTAGACATTAAGACAAAGCATAGAAAGTTAAAAGCAGCATGGTATTTATTACAGGAATAATAATAATACCACTGGAACAAAGAATAATAGAAAATAGGTACTGATAGTAATGTCTGGATATATATAGTCTTTAGAAAAAGCTTACGAAAAGTTAAAGATGACAATGATGAATGTCACAGGCGGCTTGTGATGTTAGCACTCGTAGTTGTTCATGATGCTTTTCTGACAACCAGTGAAGTCTTCGTCCCTTCTTCTTCCTCACTTCCTTACTCACTTACTCAGACGAGACATATTTATTCTAAAATTCTACTGGGGGATTTTGCAAGATGTGATTGTTAGATATTCCGATTGGCTGGCTGTCACTATGAAGAATGAATTCACTGTCCGTTTTCCCAAACAATAAAACTTTATGTTCTCTGAGGTGTCGCTATGTCCTCCTTTCCCAGGCTGTAAGTTAATTAGATGTCCATCCTTTCTCAGGTTATACAGTAATTGAGCCACCAGCATGTCTTTCTTTCTTTGTTGGAACAGCTGTTTTAAAAGTCAGATATAACTGGGAAGAAGACCTGCATTGATTGTAATGCACTGCGATTTTGTCCCAGCCACACAAAGACAGCCTGGCAGCGAGCCTGCCGCACATTCTTGGCAAACTGGCAGCCGCAGCATGCAGCAACAGACGTTTTATATGTGGAAACCATTGCTTTTCAGAAACTATGTTTTTTGGAAAAAAATATTCAGCCCTCAAAGAGTTAAACAAATGATGTGATTTTTAATTTAAACAGCAGAGATCACTACACTACCTTAAGTAACCTATTGAATATGCAGAGGTGTCAGATACTTTTAATAATGTACACAGTCTGATTTTTAATTTAGGCTTCATCCTAGAGCAAGGCCCATTTGTCGTATTTCCTTCTTCAGTTTTTGCTAACCTAAACTCTATATTTACACCTCTGGCAGTTTCACCATTTTAGGCCATTTATTGCATTTCTGCTGATTAACTTTGAAGAAAAACTGGAAAATCTGAGGTGTTGTAAAACTTCTGACCAGTAGTAGGTCTGCGGGTGCACTAGAAATGACAAAAAATAAAATAAAATAATTAAATAAACCAGAAGGAGAACAGGCAGGCAGTGGCCAGACGTGAACCTCAAGGGACATTCTTAAACTGTGCTAACGACTGTACCACCAGCCAAAAACTTTAAAAAGAAAACATGAAAGCTATCATTATTTTTAATTGCCGATACCTCCTGACTGATTTTTTTCCTGTCAATAAATAATTATGTAATTTCTTTTAACACTTTGTTAAAAAACAGAACAGCATATCGTTGTACTGATTTCGATTTATTGGAAATATTTCACCTTTAATGCATTTTTTTCCACATTTCCTATTGAGAAACATTTCAACTTGAAAACAGAATGCTGTTTGTACACGTCGAGGATGACAGATGGCTTTCATATAAATTAACAGTATGTGAGCAATTTCAACAACTGCCATTAGATGGCAGACCTGAGCAGTGAGCAGGCCAACGCTACAGAGAGAGAGAAAATGGAGACGCCGGGCTGAGGAGCCTCGCACAGAAGATCAGTCAGCGTTGGTACCTAAGACTTGAAGCTGTGGCTTTGCTAGCTGTGTGCAGCACTCTGCCCCCCCCTCCATTTTCACCCAAATAGCTTAAAAAAGCAGGGGTGGCAGTAGGGCTTGTCACCCTGCTCCTTGAAGGTCCCTTTATTGAGCTGCTTTAGACAGAAGGCACAGACAAAGTGTTCAGGGTGGAACTTGGCTCCCATTGCAGTGATGCAGCGTCCCGTGATCGGCTTCTCACACGCTGAGCACAGCGAGCCCCGGCTGCGATGGTAGTGGGTCTCACACAGCGGCTGTCCCTCATGCTCAAAGAAGGAGCCATTGATGAATGGGGTGTAACACTCCTGGGAAAAGGAAAGAAAAAGAAAGCAAAAAAACGGAGTGAGAGGTGGACCCAGATAGACAGAAAGAAAGAGAGAGAGAGAGAAATGGATAGAAAGAGAGAGAGAGATGGAGAGATAGACAGACACAGAGAGAGAGAGATGGAGAGATGGATAGAAAGAGATGGAGAGACAGAGAGAGATGGAGAGATGGATAGACAGACAGAGAGATGGAGAGATGGATAGACAGAGAGAGAGAGAGATGGAGAGAGAGAGAGAGAGAGAGATGGAGAGAGAGAGAGAGAGATGAAGAGATGGACAGAGAAAGAGAGAGAAGGAGAGATGGAGAGAGATGGAGAGACAGAGAGAGATGGATAGACAGAGAGAGAGAGAGAGATGGAGAGAGAGAGAGAGAGAGAGAGAGATGGAGAGATGGACAGACAGAGAGAGAGAGAGAAGGAAAGATGGAGAGAGAGAGAAAGAGATGGAGAGATGGATAGAAAGAGAGAGAGAGATGGAGAGATGGAGAGATGGATAGACAGACAGAGAGATGGAGAGATGGATAGACAGAGAGAGAGAGAGATGGATAGACAGAGAGAGAGAGAGAGATGGAGAGAGAGAGAGAGAGATGAAGAGATGGACAGAGAAAGAGAGAGAAGGAGAGATGGAGAGAGATGGATAGACAGAGAGAGAGAGAGAGATGGAGAGAGAGAGAGAGAGAGAGAGATGGAGAGATGGACAGACAGAGAGAGAGAGAGAAGGAAAGATGGAGAGAGAGAGAAAGAGATGGAGAGATGGATAGAAAGAGAGAGAGATGGAGAGATGGACAGACAGAGAGAGAGAGATGAAGAGATGGATAAACAAAAAGAGAGAGAGAGAGATGGAGAGAGAGAGAAGGAAAGATGGAGAGAGAGAGAAAGAGATGGAGAGATGGATAGAAAGAGAGAGAGAGATGGAGATGGACAGACAGAGAGAGAGAGAAGGAGAGATGGAGAGAGAGAGACAGAGATGGAGAGATGGACAGAGAGACAGAGATGGAGAGATGGACAGACCGGACTCTCACCCGACACACAAAGCACTCCGGGTGCCAGAGCACATTCAGTGCAGAGATGTAGTTCTCAAGGATGGGTTGGCTGCAGCCCTGGCAGCGTGTGGCAAACATGGCAAAGAAATCCTTCTGACAGTACTGCTTGCCATCCCGCTCATGAAAGCCTGAAGACAAACAGAAGACAGAGGTGACGGCCACATTTCCACGGATCATTCTAATCCAACTCCACCCGTGACCAGGCGCTGGCCTTACCTTCCTCACCAAAGGGCCGTCCACACTTGACACAGCAGAAGTGCTCGGGGTGCCAGTTCTTGTCGAGCGCCGTCACCATTTTCTGCAAAACAGTCAGAGTGCCGATTGTGTGATGCCACCTGTTGCTGTTCACACACAGTAAAGACGTCAAGGGGGCACAATTTCCAGCACAACAGAGACAGACAGATTAGGGACAGAGGACGGCACTTCCTTTAGGACAAACTGCCACAGATAAGCAGGCTAAAACGGACAGAATGCAGCACTTTGAGTGACATTATTTGTATGAAAATGTGCCACAGAAATAAATGTTGTTGTTGTTGTTTACAAAATGAAAATGGCCGAGAGCTCCTCATGTGTTCTAACGTTTCTTCTCGTAGCTTATTTCAACCCAAACAAACTGAATAAGCTCGTTTTGCCTGAACATTTACAAAATGTTGGTGTCCACAACTCAAATTTTGCATTAAAACATCACAAAAAAATTTCAGTTCACCTGCATTTGTCATTTTGCTCCATGTCACTGTGTCACTTTATTCACAGGTCCAGTCGCATGTGTGCTGTGTTGTTCAGTTAGTCAGATGACTGGCACTGAGGTGTCTGGTGGAGTGGAGCCACTGAGGGTCACTCTGATGGAGTCATTTAAATGTTCGTCTGTCAGTCTTGTTCTGAACTTTGACTTCATGACATTCATGTCAGACTCACAGAGGTGTGGAGACCCAAACAAAGCAGACACTTTCAGAGCTGCACTGTGAAGATTCTTAGTTATCAGGCTCTACGAAGCTCCAGAAATGCTGAGAATGCTGTGGAGACTTTAACTGCACATTATTTTGAAGGTTTACTAATATATAAAATATAAAATCCAATGTCTGTCTGCTTTAAACAACACAACTACTTACCAGATTTAGATTGAGGTTTTTTTCCATAATTTGCTTGAACATTCTGGTTGATTTTGTGACTTCTCTCATTACGCTGTGTATCATAGTTCACTTGCCCTACCGATGTACAGTATCTCACAAAAGTGAGTACACCCCTCAAATTTTTGTAATATTTTATTATATCTTTTCACGAGACATCACTGATGATATGACCCTTTGATCCAATGTCAAGTAGTCCGTGTCCAGCTTGTATCACAGTGTAAATTTGCTGTCCCCTCAAAATAACTCAACACACAGCCATCCATGAATGTCTAAACCGCTGGCAACAAAAGTGAGTACACCCGTAAGTGAAAAATGTCCAAACTGTGCCCAAAGTGTCTATTTTGTGTGGCCACCATCAACTCTCTTGGGCGTGGAGTTCACTGGAGCTTCACAGGTGGCCACTGGAATCCTCTTCCACTCCTCCATGACGACATCACAGAGCTGGTGGATGTTCAGAGACCTTGCGCTCTTCCACCTTCCCCACAGATGCTCAATAGGGTTTAGGTCTGGAGACATGCTTGGCCAGTCCAGCACCTTTACCCTCGGTGGTGGTCTTGGAGGTGTGCTTGGGGTCATTATCATGTTCAGTTTCCGAAGAGAGAGGGGATCATGCTCTTCTTCAGTGTGTCACAGTACATGTTGGCATTCGTGGTTCCCTCAATGAACTGTAGCTCCCCAGTGCCGGCAGCACTCATTCAGCCCCAAACTATGACATTCCCACCACCGTGCTTGACTGTAGGCGAGACACACTTGTCTTTGTACTCCTCACACACGCTTGACACCATCTGAACCAAATAAGCTGATCTTGGTCTCATCAGACCACAGGACATGGTTCCAGTAATCCATGTCCTTAGTCTGCTTGTCTTCAGCAAACTGTTTGCGGGCTTTCTTGTGCATCATCTTTAGAAGAGGCTTCCTTCTGGGACGATAGCCATGCAGACCAATTTGATGCCATGTGCGGCGGGCGCATGGTCTGAGCACTGACAGGCAGACCTCTGCAGCAATGGTGGCAGCACTCATCCGTCGATTTTCAAAAGACAACCTCTGGATATGACGCTGAGCACGTGCACTCAACTTCTTTGGTGGACCATGGTGAGGCCTGCTCTGAGTGGAACCTGTCCTGTTAAACCGCTGTATGGTCTTGGCCAGCGTGCTGCAGCTCAGTTTCAGGGTGATGGCAATCTTCTTGTAGCCAAGGCCATCTTTATGTAGAGCGACAATTCTTGTTTTCAGATCCTCAGAGAGTTCTTTGCCATGAGGTGCCATGTTGAACTTCCAGTGACCAGTATGAGAGAGTGTGAGAGCGAGAACAGTAAATTTAACACACCTGAGACCTGGTAACACTAACGAGTCACATGACACCGGGGAGGGAAAAGGGCTAACTGGGCACAGTTTGGACATTTTGCACTTAGCGGTGTACTCACTTTTGTTGTCAGCAGTTTAGACATTAATGGCTGTGTCTCGAGTTATTTTGAGGGGACTGCAAATTTACACTGTGATACAAGCTGTACACGGACTTCTTTACATTGGTGCAAAGTGTCATATCGTCAGTGTTGTCCCATGAAAAGATAGAATTAAATATTTATGAAGATGTGAGGGTGTACTCACTTTTGTGAGATACTGTATTCGCGTGAATCCGAGAGACACGCAGCAGGCTGAGGGCAGGGGTCTCTCCTCACTCACTCGCCAGCGTCAGGGTGTGTACCTTAACGCTGAGAGAACAACTGAATTCAACTTTGTCTGAAATTTAAAATAAAGTGTTCCTTAGGTCTTGATGAGTTTGAGTCCGGATCTTCTCTGAAGTGTACGCCACGTTGAAAAGAGAGATTGCAATTCAGATTGTGGATCGTGATATGATTTTTTGGAAAGATCGCCCGCCACCTAATTTGACTACTCAAGTTTTCAAATTTACGTAGGATTCATTAATCCTTTGGCGAGCTTCTTGGAAAGGGGTCTCGAGCTAGCGAGATGTTGGAGACCCCCTGCTCTAGCATCTCACACTGAGCCTCATCAAGGACCAGCTGAGAGTGGAACGCCAAACAGGGAGGCACACAGAAAGATGCCAGCCATGACGGCAGAGTATCACAGACCCAGTGGGGACAACAAGAGAAATTCCGTCCAAATAGTGTAAAGAAAAAGGATGGACACACTGGCATACAGAAATTGGCCAGTTTCAAAAAGACACGTTGATTTGCTACGTCCCCGATGGCACTGTGACGATGTCCATGCGCTGAGAATCTAATTCTGCCAATAAGAGTCCAACGGCAGTTAGAAAGACAGACAGGAAAGTTTAAGTTATGATGCCAAGGCCCTGAGCCTTCATCACGCCACAGTGAGGATATCCCAGAGAGAGAAGGTGACGAACAGAGGGCTGTCATAACAGACTTACGTCTAGGATGGGCTGGTTGCACAGGCCACAGCGGGGGGAGAAGAGCATGAAGTAGTCTTCCTCACAATATGGGAGTCCATCTTTCTCAAAGAAGTTGCTCGCGCCAATCTCTTTCTGGCAGTGTGTGCAGACAAAATGCTCAGGGTGCCAAGTCTGCCCGAGTGCGGTGACCACCTAAGGGCGAGATGTAGGGGTTACAGAATTGGGCGATCACACAAGAACCCCCCCCCCCCGTCCCCGTCCCACCCAGCTCCCTGCTCCACTGACCTGGCTGACTATGGGCTTTTGGCACGCGGCGCAGGTTCCCTTGGCGGTGGTCGGAATGCCTTGCCTAGTCAGGTCTGATTGGAGGAGGCCCAGCATGCTGTCCAATGAACCGCTGCTCTGAGGAGGAGGAGGGGCTGTCGGCCGAGGCGGAGTCACCGCGGGGGCGGAGCTGTTAGGAGAAGGCGAATCCTGTGTGGAGGGGTTGGGGCGTTACAAAGAGCGCACTTCGTTTTAATGACACCAACAGGCACACAGAAACACGGGTCATTAGATGGACAGACAAGGTGGCAGGGAGGTGAAGAGCAGCACAGGCACGCTGAGAAGCAGAGGAGCAGGTGGAAAGTGTGCACAGCGACAAGGACAGCCAGTTAAACAGATAAAATGGGAAGGGGGGGGGGATCCCATGCCTGGAGGTCCGTCGGTACTCCGGAGTTCAGTGGGTGCAGGTAGATCGCTGTGGAGGTCGGCTGAAGCGCTGGATCTGGGGGCTGAGAAAGAGAAAGAGAGAGAAAGAAAGAAAGAAAGGAGAAAGATAGAGCAAGACTGATCAGAACTGGTACTTGAGTCGGAGGGGCTTCAACAGAGCCAGGGGGTCAATCAGCCTGCTCCGAAAACTGCCGCAAGTGTGTCAGACCCTGGCTATGACGGGACGCAACACCTACATTTGTCTGGACCTTGAAGTCAGACAGGGAGGCCATCAGCTTGTCCAGTTCCAGGGTGGCTGCAGTGGCCGAAGGCTTCAGAGACTGTCCAGAGCTGGAAGGAGAAAATGAAAGTAGACGTCACCGAGCACTCCGAGTGGAGTTACCAGATTTGAGAAGAGCTGATTGTCACTGCTATCAGGGTGTTAACATCTATCGTCCCAGGGCAGTCAGTCACTTCCACCAATTAACTGACCTCTTAAACCAGAAACGTCACATTAAATATTTCTCATTTACAGAAAAGTAGGCAATAATCGTAATGCTTGGACTAAAAAAATATCATTTAAACTCCCATGGTATCCAGTTTATCCATCCATCCATCCATTATCCAACCTGCTATATCCTAAATACAGGGTCACGGGGGTCTGCTGGAGACAATTAACCAGTTTATAGAATCATATATTAAAAAAGACAATGAAAATGGTGTGCCTTTAAACAAACAGCACCTCTTTTTGTGATGTTAGGGGCTACATTTGAAGTTGATTGGTTGAATTTTAATGGCTATCCGTGGGGCGGAGTGGGGGCTCTGAGGTTTAGGGATTTGCCAGTTCGAATCCCATAAACACCAAAAGTGACTCTACTTCGTTGGGCCCTTAAACCTGCCATTGCTCCGTCCCGGGTGTGACGTTAATCTGTGTCCAGCCCTGCGTGTAGGCCCCCCAACTTACAGGCAGAATCGGCACTCCAGCCACCATAAAAAAACCTCCCAGTGCTCCACTCCATCTGAACTGCTTAGGTGTCACCTGTCACGTGGCTGGTCCTAATCTGGGGTCCTGAGTTGGTTTGTCATATGGTGGGTGTGACGATGTGCTGTATCAGCGCCCGCTCCTAACCTCTATCTAGTTGGTTTTATTGTAAGAATTACAGAAACCAAACCTCATCAGATCCACCAGCAAGGACGAGAGCCTGGTTCTGCCCCACTAACTCCACTCAGGGGCCATCTTAACAGCATTATGGGGCCCCTACTCGCAGAACACACAGGAATAAAAATGGAAATGGTCGATAACATTAAACATATATTTATTGTATTGGTACTTCCAACAAAATCAGCATTTAAACATTAAAAAACCGGCTGTACAGCAGTTTAAGAAGAAAAACCCCTCACAGATGAGTGCCTTACTTTAGTGTTCCCTAATTGTAATTCCAATTGATTTTGTCTTTTCTCTCTTCCTTCATCATGTAAAGCGACATTATTTGTATGAAAATGCGCTCTAGAAATAAATGCTGTTGTTGTGGTCGTACGTGGATTCTGCATTGCAAGGCAGAAGAGCAAAGTTCCATTTTTCGATTGTTTTTTTGTAATTTCTTTTTACTCCCCCTTCCTCTTATTTCTTAAAAATAAACATACAGTAATATCATTTATTTAAGCATTTTATTTTAGTACGCGAATGGGCCGTCTGTTCTTATTTTTTTTTTTTTTTACTTGTCAGATAGACCCCTAAAGAAGGAAAGGTCATCGATCCTGTGTCAAATATACTTCCTTAGAAGGCTGGCGTCCTTCAACATCTGCAATAAGATGCTGCAGATGTTCTATCAGACAGTTGTGGCGAGCCCCCTCTTCTACACGGTGGTGTACTGGAGAGGCACCATAAAGAAGAGGGACGCCTCACACCTGGACAAACTGGTGAGGAAGGCAGGCTCTATTGTAGGCATGGAGCTGAACAGTCTGACATCCGTGGCAGAGCGACGGGCGCTGAGCAGACTCCTGTCAATCATGGAGAATCCACTGAACAGGATCATCTCCAGACAGAGGAGCAGCTTCAGCGACAGACTGCTGTCACCGTCCTGCTCCACTGACAGACTGAGAAGATTGTTCCTCCACCACACTATGTGACTCTTCAATTCCACCCTGGGGGGGTAAACGTTATACAAAGTTATTGTCTGTCTGTATACCTGCATTGTTATCACTCTTTAATGTAATATTGTTATCATCAGTATGCTGCTGCTGGAGTATGGGAATTAATAAAGTATCTATCTATCTATCTATCTATCTATCTATCTATCTATCTATCTATCTATCTATCTATCTATCTTAATGTGGTCTTTCTTGAGAAGTGCGACCCTCCTGAACAAGTCACAATTGTGGAGCACTTGTGAATTTGTTGTCACATGCACACCATTAATGACCACTCTGTACTATCAAATCCTGTAACTCCTTCAAAGTGGCCATTGGCCTCTTGGTAGTCTCTCTTACCAGTTTCCTTCTTGCTCTTCCATCAAGTGTGGAGGATCCAGGAAGAGTCCTAGTAATACCAAACACTTCTTTATGATGGACTTTACTGAGCTCCTTGGGATTGATGAAGTCTTTGAGATGTTTTTGTATCCATCTCCTGCCTTGTGTCTGTCCACAACTCTATCCCTGAGATCTTTTTGAAACTGGCCTGCCACCCTTAGTCAGTTGTTTGCTGTTAGTTGCACTACCAAGGAAGGGAATGAATGGACCAGGAACAGCTTCACTAATCACACAGATTACAACTGTTCACAGGTGGGAGGAGGCCAGTGACCGCAATGGGAATGATGGGCACTTACACCTGAGTGAGAAGGAGGGGGGGGGGGGGGGGGGGTGATCCTTTGTTCATCTCAGGATTTCTTGTTTTTGATTTTTTTAAATTCTTCTGAACTGTAGCTGTGATTTCTTTCACTTGGATGTTAGAGATTGCATTGAGTATGTGGAGCTGGGGAGAAATATTGGTTTGTGTGTGTGCATTTAAGGCTGTAAAGCTAATAAAATGGAAATATTTTGAAGGGGGGGTTCTTTTCTATACCCACTGTATGCACTTTTACGTTATGTCATGCATGAGATTCATACACATACAGGCATGTGAGGTGGCAGAGGTGACCATGATGCTAACTCGGAGGTGAATGCCAATGTCCACTTCCATCCATCCATCATCCAACCTGCTATATCCTAACTACAGGGTCATGGGGGTCTGCTGGAGACAATCCCAGCCAACACAGGGCGCAAGGCAGGAAACAAACCCCAGGCAGGGTGCCAGCCCACCACACAATGTCCACTTGTAACACAATAATAAACATTTATAGTTTAGTATAGTCTAATATTGATTTATTGACAGCAGATCACAACATACATAGATTAGCATGGGGCCCCTATGCTTGTGGGGTCCCCGGGCAACTGCCCATGCGTTAAGACAGCCCTGTCCCTCCCCAGTGGCGAGTACTACAAACAATACCAGGAAACCTCCTACTGATAAAAATCTGAACAAGTACTTCAAGGTATTTCTAAAGCCAAGCCAATGAGATTGTCTGCCAGGCGGAGTGGTGGCAATGAGACTAGGGATCTGCACTGGCAATCGGATGGTTGTTGGTTCAAATCCCATAAATGCCAATAGGGACTCTGCTCTGTTGGGCCCTTGAGCGAGGCCCTAGACCTGCAATTACTGAGCGCTTTGAGTAGGGAGAAAAGTGCTATATAAATGCAAAGAATTATTATTATTATTATACTCGTCACAACTCTTCTTGTTTTTTGTTTCCACACCAGAAACTTACCCGGAGCCAGTGGAGGCTGCAGCTGTTTCATCTTTGCTTTTAGGACTGTTGATGACAGATGCCTGGAACTGCTTCAGCTTCTCTGCTTCGTCTGTCTTACTGCTGGGGAACTGGGCCAGGATCTCATCTACGAGGTAAGAAAGACAAAAGCACTGCAGGCTGAAAAGCTGCGCTGCTCCTCACTGGCCACAAGGGGTCAGCAGTGCTCATTAAAGAAGTTTAAAATAACGAGCGCCCTCAGGATTTCAAATAAAAAGATAGATAGATAGATAGATAGATAGATAGATAGATAGATAGATAGATAGATAGATAGATAGATACTGGTATAGTAGGCAGGATTAGATAGATAGATAGATAGATAGATAGATAGATAGATAGATAGATAGATAGATAGATAGATAGATAGATAGATAGATTCTGGTATAGTAGGCAGGATTAGATAGATAGATAGATAGATAGATAGATAGATAGATAGATAGATAGATAGATAGATAGATAGATAGATAGATTCTGGTATAGTAGGCAGGATTAGATAGATAGATAGATAGATAGATAGATAGATAGATAGATAGATAGATAGATAGATAGATAGATAGATAGATAGATAGATAGATAGATAGATAGATTCTGGTATAGTAGGCAGGATTAGATAGATAGATAGATAGATAGATAGATAGATAGATAGATAGATAGATAGATAGATAGATAGATAGATAGATAGATAGATAGATAGATAGATAGATAGATAGATAGATAGATAGATTCTGGTATAGTAGGCAGGATTAGATAGATAGATAGATAGATAGATAGATAGATAGATAGATAGATAGATAGATAGATAGATAGATAGATAGATAGATAGATAGATAGATTCTGGTATAGTAGGCAGGATTAGATAGATAGATAGATAGATAGATAGATAGATAGATAGATAGATAGATAGATAGATAGATAGATAGATAGATTCTGGTATAGTAGGCAGGATTAGATAGATAGATAGATAGATAGATAGATAGATAGATAGATAGATAGATAGATAGATAGATAGATAGATAGATAGATAGATAGATAGATAGATAGATTCTGGTATAGTAGGCAGGATTAGATAGATAGATAGATAGATAGATAGATAGATAGATAGATAGATAGATAGATAGATAGATATTTTTTTATTTTTAAAAGACCTTTATTGATCAAATAGCAATAAATCAAATTAATATATAACAGGTAACATATAACCAAATTTTACAGGCTGCTGCATCAAATGAGAATCAATTCCCTTGCAGTCCGTATTTGATATACTATTTCTTATATTAATTTGAAATGACCCAAAAAAACTTTTCCATTTTTCTAACTTACAATTTAAACCCCCTGAGCCCGTATCAAACAAGCACTTAAAAGTCCCAAATCAAAACTTCAACAGAAACATTATGATGTTACACCGTTCGATTAGCTCATCTATTTTACATCATTATAAGAAAACACAAAAAGGAGAACTTCAATAATTTCTCATACATTCATTTTTAGTTCTCCATCATCAATTGAGCAAAGCAACCCTTTAATCCCCCACACATTTTTAAACAAATCTAATGTATTCATCAATTTATAATACGTATATTCCATTATTATTCTGGAGCGTACATTTATCTTGAAAATCATCACAGCATCAGTAGCCCCTGTCCCAGATTGTTTATTATTTCTACTCTTTAAAATTGCTAATTTTGCTTCACCCAATAAATAGTTTAATAGCTGAACTTTTTGACGATTTTCCTTATTATATTTTGTTCCATAAATGAACATGATATTGTTAAATTTCCCCATTAACCTTCTACATATTTCACTAAAAAAAATGAAAAAAAAAACTAAGTCTCATACATTGCAAGAATAAGTGGAATATAGTTTCTTTTTGTCCACAAAATACACAAGTATCATCCTCTTTCTGCTCAATTATTTTTAAAAAGGAATTGGTAGCAACAATCCCATGCAGAATTCTCCATTGTAAGTCTGCTGTTCTTTTCTTATATATCTCCCTCCAAGCAGGTGCACTCCCACCTTCCACCCCCAGATATTCTCTCCATGGTGTGTCACATTCTGTTTTTAGTGCTGCAAAGTGTACAGTTTTTACACAATATTTATAAAGGTCCCCCTTTGACAGAGACTTAAAACTCACGACTTCCCCTTTATGGAATGTCATGATCGTATTATCGGTGAGTGAGGACAGATCAACAGCAGGGCAGACCTCCATCTCCGTGTTCACTGCTCTGATCGAGTTGTTCAGCCGATGATAATCTTTGGCCATGAATGATAAAAAACTCTGAAGCATTCTGACTGACTTGACCCCCAGTATTGAAGATAGCACTGCTGGGTCAATAAAGGACTTCTTGCTGTCATCATAAATTTGGGACAGTGTAAGTATTTGATGTGTGATGAGTGTTTTAACAAAACTATCGCTGAACAACAGAGGACATGAAAAAACAGAGTTGAAAACTAAAGGCTCATCAGCCAACCAACCAGATGTAGCAAAGTTTCTTTTAAAGACAAAGTGCCACGTTAATAAGACTCCCTTGTAAAAATGGGGTAGGCTGGACAGGTCCATTTTGTGAATGTTCAGCACCAGAAGTTGTTTATCAAACCCGAAGCCTCCCACTCGGCGGAAGAAACCCATCGCCATCTCTCTCCAACTCAGAGGGTGAGAAACAAAAAAAAACCTTCTGCAGAACCTGAAGTCGAAATTGTGCAACTTTAGAGACAACATCAATGAGCCCCTGACCACCCTCTTCCAAAGGTAAAAACAGTACACTTTGTTTAATCCAGTGTAGGCCCACCCAAAAAAAATCAACCAGAAGTTTCTGGATTCTGTGTAAAAGCCCAGGAGGAGGGTCCCCACTCACAAGTTTGTGCCAGAGCATTGAGGCTATCAAATTGTTAATTACAATCACACGTCCCCTGTAAGACAGCTTAGAAACAATCCACTTCCATTTGTTCAGTCTCATAGTTACTTTATCTAAAAATCCTTCCCAATTACAGTTGTCCACCCCCTCAGCACCCATCACCACCCCGAGATATCGAAAACACCTTCTGTCCCACCTCATTTCTAAGGGCAGATCTGGTGGTGAACATGCTGTCCAGGAGCCAACCAAAAAAGCGGTACTTTTGGCCCAGTTGATTCTTGCTGACGATATTTTCTCAAATACTTGTTGACATGAAATTAACATTTTTATGTCATCTTTTGATGTGACAAAGATGACAACATCATCAGCATAGGCCAAATATTTAAAATTAACAGTTGGGCACATAGGAAAACCCACACCCTGCAGTCTGCGACTTATCTGACGTAAAAATGGTTCAATTGATAAAGCATATAGCATTCCAGATAAAGCACAGCCCTGTCGAATTCCTCTGTTTACTGAGAATGGGGCACTCAACGAACCGTTGACTTTTAAAACTCCAAAAATATTAGTATATAATAGCCTTATCATATTTATAAAACTGTCCCCAAAACCAAAACTTTTCAATGTATTAAACAAATATCGGTGATCTACTCGATCGAAAGCCTTTTCCTGGTCTAGAGACAGAATCCCCAAATCAACCCCACACAGATTACATGCTGAGATAACATCCCGCAATACAAAAATATTATCATGAATTGACCGGTCTGGCACACAGTATGATTGACACGGGTGAATTATAGAGTCCATTACATTCCTCAGGCGGTTGGCCAAGGCCCTTGAAAAGATTTTGTAGTCTGTACACAATAGGCTCACGGGACGCCAGTTTTTGATTTGACACAAGTCCCCTGTTTTTGGTAGCAGAACTATGACAGCTCTTCTGCAGCTCAGTGGTAATTCACCAACCGTAATGCTCTCCAGAAACACTGTAAGCATGTCTGGTCCCAACAGATGCCAAAACTGCTTATAAAATTCTGTTGGAATCCCGTCAATCCCCGGAGTCTTTCCAACATTTAAATTAGACAGCGAGTCGGAGAGTTCCTGCAGAGTAATCTCGGTGTCCAGATGTAATTTTAACTTTTCCGAAATTGTTGGCACACCATCCAAAAACTCAGACATTGCAGCCTCATCGATGCTTTCCTCCTTGAATAAATTCTTGTAAAACGATACAGCAAAGTCTCTTATCTCCCCTGTAGTACACAGTTCTTGACCGTTGGTGTCACGGAGCATATGGATTGTCTTGCTCTGTGCTTCCTTCTTTTCAAGACTAAAAAAAAACCTTGTGGGTGCATCCAGGTGATTCAGATTCTGGAAGCGAGACCTCACTAAAGCCCCCTGAGCCTGCAACTCCAGAAGCTGAGACAGTGAATGTTTTTTAGTTGTTAAAATCTCAAAGGTATCCTTATCAAAAGTTTTTTGAAGAGTAGCCTGTAGTTCAGTGATGTCCTCCTCCAGGCTTTTCATATGGTCCACGTTCCTCTTCGTCACTTGCTTGGTGTATTGTTGGCAAAAAGCTTTGATCTGTACTTTTGAGATATCCCACCATTGTTTGAGGGAAGTGAATTTGGATTTAGTGAGGGTCCATTGCTGCCAGAAAAATTCAAAGCACTGAAGGAAGTTCGAATCATCCATCAGGGAAACATTGAATTGCCAGAAAGACTTGAATAAAAGTTTTTTAGAAAAGGTGAGCTTTAATGCTACTAGCGAGTGATCAGAAAGACCGAAAGGACAGATATAAGTAGTGGTGATTGTATTCAGAAGATGCCGTGAACAGTAAAACCTGTCTAACCGTGCCATTGAAATGCGGCCACCCCCCCCTTTTACCCAGGTGTATTGTCTATCTGTAGGAAAATTATTCCGCCATACGTCCACCAGATCTGACTGCTGTAATAAAGTATGTAATACTCGGACAGAAGCTGGATGAGGCTCAGTACCATTTCGATCCAGTTGAGCATTTTCTGTACAATTAAAATCCCCTCCTAGTAGAAGGATTTCCCCATTAATAAACGATTCCACCACCTTTCTCAATGAATCAAAGAAACAAATCCTCTCTCGACCATTTGTTGGTGCATAAGAATTAATGAACACAAGGTCCTGATCGCCATCTTTAATCTGCACCACCAGCAGGCGCCCAGCCACCACCTCTCTAATATTAGTGATCTGTAAATTTACAGTTTTGGAAATCAGCACAGCTACCCCAGCACTGATATGGGATCCGTGACTAAGCACAGCCTGACCCCCCCATTCACGTAGCCAGTCCGACTGATTCCTAATATCGGTGTGTGTTTCCTGAAGTAGTGCTATGTGAAGGCCTTTTTGCCCTAAATAATCAAAAACAGCAGCCCTTTTTGCGTCTCCCCTACACCCATTTACATTTAGACTCCCAATATGTAAAGAGTCCATTAATACAAAGCACAAGGGAGTGACCAATAAATTACACAACACAAACGAATAAAAGCAACGTAGAGCTACCTCCATCATGATTAAAGCAGTGATTTCCTAACCCTACTGATCAGATTCTTTAATCTCACGGACTCTTTCTGGTCCATGCCAAGCTGTACGGCATTGCGCATCACCCTCTGTGCTGACACCAGGAAGAGCTGAACATCTGGGAAGTGCTCCTCCACTTTAACTCCTCTCTTGCCCTCAATAAATTCCAAGAAATACCGAATACTTGCGGTGCTATATCCGCCTCCGAGTGTATACCTTGATGAGGACTCGCTTCTCACGGAGGCGTCAGTGTCACTGCCCTCATCCTCCCTGTCACCCACATCACAGTCACTGTAACTTTTAAACAAGTGGCTGCGTTCACTGGATGGCTCACTGGACACGAGGCTTTTCTTTGCAGACTTCGTATTCTCCGATTTATTCTTTCGCTTATGACGGGGCACTTTGAAACTCTCATCCCTCTCGCTCACACTTGCACTCCCACTCTCCACGGCACACACCTCGTCCATCGGCCTCTCACTCAGCTGCCTTTCCACGACTTGCACCGAGATCTGCTTCGTCAGCAGTGCGTTCTCAGCGGCCTGAACTTGTGCAGCTTCATCGGTTACCTGAGACTCGTTCACAGCAGTGGCGACTGGCGCAACTCCTTCGGAAAGAGCGTTCAATGTCGTCCCCTCACTGCTACTGGTCTCAGGCTCTGTGCTTCCTTTACACACTGCACTGTCGGCTTCAGCCGGCTTTTCATTGGCAACAAGAAGCGCGCTCTTCTCTGGAGCGTCTACAGACAGAAAACTTGCAGGCCGATCACACACAACACCCGCACCCTCCAACCGATCATTACACTCAGACCCATCATCCTCCATATTGTCACCTCACTTTCATACTCAGACTCGCAGTTTTCATCGTTAACCCCGTCATTGTTCTCCTTAATCTGAGCGGAGCCGCCCGGCAGCACCCCAGGCTCATGTTTGCACTGTGCCGCCTTGTGTCCAGCTCTGCCACAGTTAAAGCATTTCATTGTATCTGAAGTGACAAATACTACATAATCATCGCCCTCTACCTTAAACCTGAGCGCCACGTTTATTTCCTCATTCATGTTATTTAAAATCATATAAACTTGTCTCCGAAAGGAGACCACATGTTTTAATTCCTGCATCTTGCAGCCAAGTGGGATCAATACTATATCAGACATTATCTGCCCATAACGTTTCAATTCCCTTAGTAAAATATCATTTTTTAAGAAAGGTGGAACATTAGAAACAATAACTTTCTTCGCAGGCGCTGATAACGGCAGGACAGGAACTAATGCGCCATTGATAACAACCCCTTCTTCAACGAGTGTATTCACAAGAGACTCGTCGTTTAAAAAAACAACCACAGCCTTGTTCATTCTGGAGGCGGATAGGACATTTTTATAACCGACAACTTTTCCTACTCCCACCACACATGCTTCGGCAGAAACCTGGGGGTCCACCAGGACCTTTGCGCCATGACGGCGTGAAAGATTTTCAAAAGCCTTTGGTAACAAACCAGGAGCCCTGCCTTTGGACACGGCCATGGCGATAACCGCCAAAGCCGCGTCTTAAACAGTAAAAGCTATCAAAAAAAACAATTCTAACACAAAACACTAAGAAAAACAACTAAGAGAAAGAAAAAGGAGAAAAAGTAAAAGACTTACACAGACAGCTCGACGCCCGTCGGCTTCCCACGACTCGAACACGCCCACCCCAGACAGCACTAATCGAGCAACACACAGACAGCAAGAGATAGATAGATAGATAGATAGATAGATAGATAGATAGATAGATAGATAGATAGATAGATAGATAGATTCTGGTATAGTAGGCAGGATTAGATAGATAGATAGATAGATAGATAGATAGATAGATAGATAGATAGATAGATAGATAGATAGATTCTGGTATAGTAGGCAGGATTAGATAGATAGATAGATAGATAGATAGATAGATAGATAGATAGATAGATAGATAGATAGATAGATAGATAGATTCTGGTATAGTAGGCAGGATTAGATAGATAGATAGATAGATAGATAGATAGATAGATAGATAGATAGATAGATAGATAGATAGATAGATAGATAGATAGATTCTGGTATAGTAGGCAGGATTAGATAGATAGATAGATAGATAGATAGATAGATAGATAGATAGATAGATAGATAGATAGATAGATAGATAGATTCTGGTATAGTAGGCAGGATTAGATAGATAGATAGATAGATAGATAGATAGATAGATAGATAGATAGATAGATAGATAGATAGATAGATAGATAGATAGATAGATAGATAGATTCTGGTATAGTAGGCAGGATTAGATAGATAGATAGATAGATAGATAGATAGATAGATAGATAGATAGATAGATAGATAGATTCTGGTATAGTAGGCAGGATTAGATAGATAGATAGATAGATAGATAGATAGATAGATAGATAGATAGATAGATAGATAGATAGATAGATAGATAGATAGATAGATAGATTCTGGTATAGTAGGCAGGATTAGATAGATAGATAGATAGATAGATAGATAGATAGATAGATAGATAGATAGATAGATAGATAGATAGATAGATAGATAGATAGATACTTTATTAATCCCAAGGGGAAATTCACACAAAAAGGCACTTTATCCTCTTCTACGTGCATTTCAGATTTTCAAAATGAAACAGAAGCTTGTCCCAATTTATTCTTTGTATGTGAAAAAAAGTATTCGTCATTTCAATTTCATATCCAGTTGTGTAGACATTTTTCGTCAAAGTTTCTTTCCATTCTCCTCATATCTGTGGAAGCTTCGGCCCATTTACTCTCCCTTTCCCCTCATACTTTAGAAACTGTCGATTTATGGCATTGGCCCAGTGTGTGCCCAGCCATGAACGGGTGCTCTGCCCAATGATGGTTCCTGCCTGACCCTAAGCTGTAATCAGCAGGTTTAGGAGACAAATGGGTGAATTTGCATGGATGGTCATGTTACGATTAACAGCCATTTTTCTCAATCTGTAATTTTTATAAATATCAAAAATAAATATATAAATACTGTATGAATGATAATTTGTAATATTATGAAATAAACTACCATCTAAATGTTATAAATAAAAAAAACTATATATAATTACTCTGCCTTGCGATAAACTGTCTCCCTGTCCAGGGTTTGTACCCTGCCTTGCACTCTATGGTAGCTGGGGTAGGCTCCACAAACAGACCACCCAACCCAAAGACCACATTCAGGACAAAGCGGTTTGTTGATTGACTGACAGATCTCATTACTCAATATTTACTGACACTCCAATAAAGTTTTACATTTATAGCAATTAGTGCTGCTGCCTAACAACATTGGATTTCAAATGCTGTGCTGGCCTGGTCACTACCTGCAGTACTCATTGGGTTTAGTGGTTTTTTTTTCCCACCTCCTACAGACACCTGTGTGTTAGACTGACCAGTGTTTGATATTTTAATGTGCCCTGCAGTGGACTGGTGTCTGGACAGAACTGCTTCCAGATTTCAATGAACCAGAGATTGAATTAAGCAGGTTAAGAACATGGAGAGCAGAAAAGAAATTGATTACCCGTAAGTTACCTTACATTACGCATTAAGTTTGGTGCATATATTAAAAAGTGAAACTTTTAAAATGTCAGGTTATATACACAGCTAGCTGTCCCCTGCGGCTCCGCCCGCGAAGCAGTAAAAAAGGACAAACTTTAAATTTAAACGAACAAACGGGTATCACTAGCTAAGCGGATGCACCAAGTGGCGAGAGGCAGAGCGACTCTAACGGAGGCGGCCGCGTGAGTGAGGAGGGTCCCGCCCAGCTCCCCACTCCTGAGGCCCCGCCCACTTCCCCCTCTTCCCTCCCCTCGGCCCGCAGCCTCGGTCTCAGAATAGTGCAAGCGAACTCTGATACTTACCGCAATGAGAGAAGTTGCAAAATCAACCGGAATGTTCGAGAAAATTATAGAAAAAAAAACCGATCTAAATCCGTTAAGTAGTTCTCTCATGAAAAGCGGACAGACATACAGACTGACAGACAGACGTTGGATTATATATATATATATATATATATATATATATATATATATAAATATATATATATATATATATATATGGTTGCAATAGTTTACTGTCAAATAAATGAAAAGAGTACACACGTGTCGTGTACTCTTTGCATTTATTTGACAGTAAACTATTGCAACCATTCTATGATCTGCTCTTCACAAACTGAGGGCACCGTGGCGGATGTTAGCAGATTGCTGGCCAACCACAAAGCGTTACCTGGTAGGTAACCACCCACACTAACAGATTGTGACACAGACTTCGAATGCCGTGAATAATATATATATATATATATATATATATATATATATATATATATATATATATATATATATATATATATATATATATATATATATATATACATACACAGAGAGAGAGAGAGAGAGAGAGAGAGATACTATGGGGAGGCACGGTGGTAGCGCTGCTGCCTCGCAGTAAGAAGACCCGGGTGTTCGCTTCCCGGGTCCTCCCTGCGTGGAGTTTGCATGTTCTCCCCGTGTCTGCGTGCGTTTCCTCCCACAGTCCAAAGACATGCAGGTTAGGTGCTTTGGAGATCCTAAATTGTCCGTAGTGTGTGTGTGTCACCTGCGGTGGGTTGGCGCCCTGTCCAGGATTGGTTCCTGCCTTGTGCCCTGTGTTGGCTGGGATTGGCTCCAGCAGACCCCCGTGACCCTGTAGTTAGGATATAGCGGGTTGGAAAATGGATGGATGGAGATATACTGTAAAGTACGGGTTTCCTAAATCTAGGACATAGCAGTCAACAAATTGCCTGGCATTTCCTTGCACAATCAACCAGGGATTTTAAAGGATAGAGTGTATTTCCCTGCTGCTCTTTTACAGTATATAAATTATCCGGATTCATTACCTCCACATGTGTTTATTACCGTTAAGCAAACCAGAAGTACAGCGCACTGTCCTATGGGGCATCTGTGCTGAAGCTCAATGTCGACCAAGTGATGCTGCTAATCTACACATGCTGGGCTCTGCCAGAATGCATTTGCTGAGGATGGCACCGAGTCCCGAGTCTTGGTGCCAGTGACGTAACTCGAGTGCGTGCCGCTCGGGGCGGGGCTTTGATTTGCCGCCATCCAACATGCTAATCTATTTAAATAGAAAATTAAAATGACGTCCATCCATCCATCCATTTTCCAACCCGCTGAATCCGAACACAGGGTCACGGGGGTCTGCTGGAGCCAATCCCAGCCAACACAGGGCACAAGGCAGGAACCAATCCTGGGCAGGGCGCCAACCCACCGCAGTTAAAATGACGTATAGAGAGAAATTAAGATACATTTTGTATAGATTTATTCATATATAAACAGCAATACATTCTCACATATAATTATTTATAAGAATCATCTAGACAAGAATATCGTATAGACGCTGCACTGATAAGCCGTGTTCTAATTATTAGTTTATTATAAATACGCTGCGAAAACCAAAACCAGTGTGGTGTACCAATGATAGGTGGGGACGTTTTCTGCGCAGAACAAGAACGCATTCGGATTGATAACGAAATGAAATTTATAAATTGTAAACTAGTTGTTTATCTTCCTAGAAATTCTTATCGGTGTAATGTTTGTTTATTCTTGTTATTGCCTCATAAATTTCAACTGTGGTGTCTGATGCCATCACAGAAGGACAGTCTGAAAATGATTTTTGAAGCATTTGTGGATACAAATCAGAGAATTTTACCTTTTTCATTCATGAGTGATTTTTCCAAACCCTGCTGCTTACACGGGCGGCACAGTGGCGCAGTGGGTAGCCTCGTAAGTTAGGAACCCGGGTTCGCTTTCTGCGTGGAGTTTACATGTTCTCCCCGTGTCTGCGTGGGTTTCCTCCAACAGTCCAAAAATCGCATTGGCGATTCTAAATTGTCCCTCGTGTGTGCTTGGTGTGTGGGTGTCCTGCGGTGGGCTGGCGCCCTGCCCGGGGTTTGTTTCCTGCCTTGTGCACTGTGGGGGCTGGGATTGGCTCCAGCAGACCCCCCGTGACCCTGTAGTTAGGATACAGCAGGTTGGATAATGGATGGGTGGATGCTGCTTCCACACGAATTGCACTGAGCCTTTGGGCCAGTAATGCCACCCCCAAAAATGTGCCGTCCGGGCCGCATCGCCCACCTCTAGCTACGCGATCATGGATGGTACAACAGTGTGAAATGCCGAGCTGTTGTGTATAACCAAGGCAAGTGCAAGGGAGATGCAGATTAAGTTGGTAACTCCGGTCTCATGTTGAATCGCAGGGTGACTCTGAACATCATCTCGTGAGCCACCTTGGTAAAGGTGTCGTACAGACAGAGAATGCCAATCTTAATATGCAGCTGTGTTTAGATTGTGTGTATCGCACTGAAAACCCTAATAAAGTTAGTTCAAAGAAATCATGAAATCTGAGGCAGTGCATATTGTTTTACAAATCTAAACCATGTGGATCCCAGACAGTATCGTCTTCACCAAAATATGAATATTCTACAACAGCATCCATAATAGGTGAGTGACAAATAGGATAGGTCCTTGTCATGAGTCTACTTAACTTTCTCCATCATACCTGTGATGTTGAACTGGGTGGCATTGAGCTCTTGCAGCAGGTGGTCCAGCTCGTTGAGACCTCCTCCCAAGACGGAGGAAGAACTTAAACCCATCTGTTCTTTGGTTTTAGGAGACTTTGGTTTGCACACGGTGCTGGAATGAAAGGTATAGGAAATTAGACTTCTGACCCCCCAAAAACAACCTAGAAATGGATAAGAAGTTGTACTACAAAATGGACGGCTGAGCGGAGGTCACACACTTGGGACTCACCTGTAGAGTCGTTCGGCATCCTTGACTTGAGGAAGGGGTCCAGACTTCATAGCAGTGGAAACCGTCTGTAAAGAGGCGAGAGTCAATGACCAAGCAGCTAAAGTGGAAGGTGCACTTTGGTTTTTTTGCCTAAAATTGTTCAGTTTGATATCGCGAGGCGTACCTTTTAGCCCCTTAAAGTGTCTCGTGATGGTGCATGCTGAGAATTGTGCTAGAATGCATTAAAGATTCATAACTCATCAAAAAACAAAAAGTGCACACACGATGCAGAAAACTGCTTCAATGGACAAACTTGTGAACCACAAGGGTGTCCAAACTTTTTTCACTGGGGGCCACATACAGAAAAATATAAGAAGGACTGGGCCACCCACTAGAGGTGAGCTGCAGTCTATAGCAGGGGTGGCAAACTCCAGTCCTGGAGGGCCACAGTGGCTGCAGGTTTTCATTCTAACCATCTTCTTCATTAGTTTTTGCTGCTAATTAACTTCTTTTGCCTTAATTTTAATTAACTTGACTCAGGCCACTTAGTTGTTTCTTGTTCTTTAATTAGCAGCCAAACAATAATGAGACACAAAAAGGGGGCCGCCACATGATCAGCTCCCCTGTGCCCATCACACAATATCTGAAAATCAAGAAAGGTGACGGTCTCAGTAAGGCCGATCTCTCAGGTCCCCAAAACATCTTGACGGTGTTCTTAGAAAAAACAGAAAAATCAACAGTTGTGGAAATGTCTGCTGTGACAGAATGAGAGCAGCAACAAGCCATGGAATTACATAACGGGTTTAATTAACAGCAAAGAATTGGCTTCTCATTAAGGAACTGGTTGGAATGAAATTAGCTGGAGTTTGAAGCCCCAAATTAGCTGGTCAACGGTTGACTTGTTTCACATTTGATTTCTGTTTGGCTGTCATTTAATGAATAAAATAATTAATTCAGAGGGCTGAATCCTTAAAAACAGGGCTGTTAAAATGAAGGGAAAAACAAGTTAATTAGCAGTGAAAATTGGTCACTGATTAAGAAAAGGGTTAGAATGAAAACCTGCAGCCAATGCGGCCCTCCAGGACTGGAGTTGGATACCCCTGGTCTGTTGCCTCACCTCTTGTGTATTAAGCTAGCAAAAGCAATCAAATATCAGTAAATTATGCTTCATAATTGAATATGTTAAAGAAAAAACAGCATCACAGCTCTCCATGAATGGGTTTTCATTTATTGTATTACAAAGTGCTCTCAAAATTGAGTAGAAATCAAAAGCACAAGCTGTATCTGAGACTTGATGTTTCAAGTTAGCTGACAAATCTTCAATTTGCCGCACAGCTGCGTTTCTGGACCAGCGCACGTTGCTGAATTCCCGCATTTCCTCCGAGCAGGTAACTCCTGCGACTTTAGTGACGCACCGTTTTATGAAGTCACCAGGTGTCCCGTTACTGTTGCGCGACCTCGTTACTGGCTAATGTGGCATTTTCTTGTGTTTTGTTAAAAAACACGGAAAAGAAATTGTGTTGTTGAGCTAGCAGACTGGGTGCCATTTGCGTCACGTTCTGTTCTCGCTCGGCACCCGTGTAGGACGTGGAGGTCGGAAGTTCGCTGTCGTAGTGTCGACACACATTATACTCTTTCATCACTGCTGTGTCCATAAGGCATGTCAGATATTAAAAGGAAGTTGCTACTTTGAAAGCTCAGCCAATGAGAAACAAAAATCCAAAGAATTAAGAGGGGTTCCCAAACTTTTTCTTATGACTGTAACTAACTAACTAACATGCAAACACACTCAATCAACCAAAACATCAAGCTTCTAGCAGTCAAAAGCACTCGGCAGACGTACTTCAAACTGAACACAGGGTCGCGTTCCAAAGAGATGAAGCCACCAGCTAGCGTGACCCACCAGGATGAGGAATGGAGTCACATACGTCACAACAGAAAGGATCAAGAAGCCATCCCCATGCATTACTGAGAATGATGCACCACGACTCTGGTCTTAAAATTATATATGCGGTAAAGATATTGCAACAAGCAAGTCCACTCACAGACCAATCAGAAACACTTACGAGCATCGTGTTCTAGAACGTGCCTTCTTGAGAAGTAAGAATCCAGTAACTGAGTCACTGGACATGCAATTGGGATTTCTGAGCAGGTTGGTCACTTAAAGCATCCAGCTGTTATCTTAATCCAGGGGAGGGTCACACAAGTTTTAGCTACACGAAGGTTTTAGTCAAATAAAAGTCGCTGCAGAATATTAAGAATAAAACACGGCCAACCCTCAATACAGACTCTGGCTGCAGACCCCCAGGGTCAAAAGAAACCCATTGACATGCCAGTAAGATTTAGGAAATCAGACTCAACGTGAATGTTGTACAGAGTCTCTCCATAGTGGCTATGACATTAATGCACTTCATACCCGTTAATGTGGATTTTCTATTTCCTACAAAAGTTTTGAGAATGACACAAAAATGAATTTTCACAAAGTCTGCTCCTTCAGTGTTTTTAGATCTTTCTGTCAGATGTTTCTGAAGTAGAATGAGAAGCAGTTCAGAAGTTTCAAAGGCTTTGATTGACAATGACATGAAGTTTATGCTCAGTGTCCATATTTGCAGTGTTGGCCCTTCTTTCTTTTTCAAGACCTTTGCAATCCGCCCTGGCATGAAGGCTGGCAGTCAACTTCTGGGCCAAATCCTGACTGATGGCAGCTGCCCATTCTTGCAAAATAATCAGAATTGGTGGGTTTTTGTTTGTCCACCCGCCATCTTGAGGATTGACCACAAGTTCTCAATGGGGTTAAAGGTCTGGGGAGTTTCCTGGCCTTGGACCCAACATTTCGATGTTTTGTTCCCCGAAGCCACTGACTTAGGGCCTGATGCTCCATCATGTTGGTCACCAAACTGTTCTTGGATGTTTGAGAGAAGTTGCTCGGTGAGGATGTTTTGGTCCCAGTCTTTATTGATTGAGGGGGCACCACCAGTGCAGAGCTGGCTCAGGAATGGCAGTAGGCAGGTGTGAGTGAGGAGAAGACTTTTGGAGGATGGCCTGATGGGGGTCAAGAAGGGCAGCAAAGGGATTGGACTGCTGAGGACTGCTGGGGTCAAGTCATTTTTTCGGATGAATCCCCTTTCTGATTGTTTGGGGCATCCAGAAAAGAAAAGGTGAGCGGCGCTACCATCAGTCTTGTGTCAGGCCAATAGTAAAGCATCTTGAGACCATTCATGTCACGTGGGGTTGCTCCTCACTCACAATTTGGCCTCCAAACACAACCATGAATAAAAAATGGGGCCACAACATCCTCCTCGAGCAACTTCTCCCAACCATCCAAGAACAGTTTGGTGTCCAACATGATGGAGCACCAGGCCATCTGACAAAAAGATCTAAAAACACCGAAGCGGCAGACTTTGTGGAAATTAATATTTGGGTCATTCTCAAAACTTTTGGCCACGGCTGTACATGTTAAGTGACTTTCAGTGGTGCTCAGACGGAGACAAAGGGCAGGACTGAACCCACCACCAATGACTTAGGCACTAGGTAACACTTCCTGAGGCAGGATCAAAAGCTGTTATAGTTTAGTCGCAGAATAACAAAATCAGCCCAAACACATTAATTCTAGCATCTTCTAGAGTCTCCTGTTGCTTCACCATCCCGGGTTCAAATCATGACACCATCACCACCTGTGTGAGGTTTGCATGCCCTCCATGTGTCTGCATGGATTTTCTCCTAGCATCCTAGTTATGGTCCTGCGGTGGGTTGGCACCCTGCCCGGGATTGGTTCCTGTCTTGTGCCCTGTGTTGGCTGGGATTGGCTCCAGCAGACCCCCATGACCCTGTGTTCGGATTCAGCGGGTTGGAAAATGGATGGATGGATCCTAGTTATGGCTCCTACTCCCCCAGTGCTATTCAGCTTCTCTTCATTGGCTTAGCATTGGAGGAGCAGAAGTAATAGGAATCAAAATATCAAAGATGAAAGAGTACAGTGAAATTCTCACTTGAACATCTGACCAGCACGTCCCCACTCTCTGGCACCTCCACTTTATTTGAATAGGCGTCTTGTGTATTTGCACCCTGCTCAGGGTTTGTTGCTGCCAGCTTGGCCCTGAACTGAACGAGTGAGGTGGAGAATGGAAGGATGAGTGGGTTTAATAAGAACCAAGCAAAAATAAAACACGTATTCAGACATATTACAAATGGCTTGACCAGGAGGTGCGCGTAGTCAAACATCCTTAAAGCTAAAAAGATCAGACTTGTCATTCAAGGCTACGACCAGAGAGAACTGTAAAATGGAATGGTCATGAAGGATCATGCATAGTAAGACATTCATCTACAAGCTAGCGAGATCGGTCAGGACCAGGCAAGAATAGAATTCAATAACGTACCAAAGAGATCTACCGTGACTGGACTGTGGCCATTCGTCACTGGAAGGGGGGACAGCATCAGACTCCACCAGACCACTGAGACCCAGCGTGTCCAAGCATTGAGGAAGAAGGAGATCTGATAGAGTTAGGCGACAAACAAGAGGAGTTGGGCAACACGCTGTAAGGATCAAAAGGAATCCTCACCATGTCCATCACACTACGCTGTGCATGTATTGAAAATTTAAATCTGAACATTACCGATGCCTAAAAGTCACAAGCAAATTGGAAATACATACAGAAATGGCAGGCTTCATCTACAGGAGGTCTTCCTACCTTAATGAAAAACAAAGTCCTATCACATATTCACAGTTTATTGCAACAAACTGGTTGACCCTGACTTGCTTTGTTCTTTTGAAGAAATACAATAATCTAAGTTCTCTCCGCTCCTGACATTCACCGACGACTTAAACGCATATATCAGGGGTGGTCCAGGAAGGGCTGCCATGGCTGCAGGTTTTTGATCCAACCCAGTTGCTTCATTAGAAAACAATCTTTGCCAATATTTAAATTTCTTGGCTTGTGGGTGCGTTAACTCCGCCATGTCAAGTTATTTGTCTTTTCCAAGTCGAAAACGAACGAGTAGTTCTCAGTCCTTCACTTTTTTCTCTTTACTTTTCTTCATTAAACTAGGGTTGCCAGACATCCCTTATATACGGGACATGTCCCATATTTGATCATGTTGTCCCCTGTCCTGTACTGACCTTTCAGGGACACCCAAATGTCCCGTATTTAGTTTATTGTCAAATTTCGTAATAAAAATATATAGCCGATGCCCAGCATAGCATACGGCGGTGTAAGAATAGGAACGGAAAACAGTGAGAAAGGAATTCAGAAATCAAGAAGAAATAAATACTTCTTGAAAGACGCAGTGTGCGTGTAGAATTTCCGGCCAAGCAGAATTACATGTGAAAGTGATAAATAAAGCAGGCTTTCCGAATTTCTGTACTATGGCCATGGCATCCTGATAGTTTTGTTGCATGTATCTTGGACTTCCTGGACGGTGATATGATCATTTTGCCTACACGTACGTTATTATTTTCAGTGTTTGCTTGCAGTGCGTCTGATTGTTCCACGCACAGATCTTGTTGATGTAATCTGAGACAGTTGAGATGTGCGCCCTCTGTTTTAACATACGCATCTACGACGTACTGTTGGAATAGTTTGCCGCTGGAGTGCAAAATACTAAATGTATTCCTCATTGCTAATCTGTACGTGTAAAACTGGCATTGAGTAAGCCTTATTCGCTTGGCGGTTCTTTTATCGGGTACATGTTGTAAATCTTTGTGCCAGCCAATGTCTCTGTAAGGGAATAAAAGTGGGTCAACCATAGGATCGCAATTCATATTGAGCGTGGATCTGTTTACAAGAGTTGCCTATGGGATAGATGCAAATTTCCCTTTCGGCAGGCATTTCGTCATCTTCTCCGACGAAAATCACTGCAACATCGGTGTGACATGTCAGGGCATTGTATCGTCGTAAATCCTACCTAGGGGTTTCCTTGAAAACTATTCGTACAGATGCTGCTGGATTGGACTGAATGATTTCATGCCTGTGTTTGTATGATTTAGCGAAGGGCTTGATGGTTCTGAGCATGGAGTCTAGCTGGAGAAGTACATTTTCGCTGCATGCAGAGTTTGCTTTATTTTGTAAGCGTACTTCAGTAGTTTGCGCTGTGACAAAAACATACAACTGTCCATATCCTGGAGAAGTAGAAGTGTTAGCGTATAGTGGAGAGATTTGGTGATAAATTTGCCCGTGTATTTTAAACCAGTATGGTCCGTGGCCAGGAGGTTGAGTTATCTGTGCACCTATGGAAGCAAACGCTAGAGAAGAGTTGTATTCTCGAATGTGTTCACGATAATTTTTAGCTTCTGATGTTTGCTGTGTAAGAAGCTGTTGTAAAGACACAGGTGGCTCCCGCAAAGGTGATAAAGCTACTTCACCATCGTGGCAGCACCTCGAGTACTTGTTGGATGGATTACACTCAGCAGGCCAGTATAGTGCGTGACATGGAAGACGACGAATAGGAATCGAGAAATGCCGTGTCGGCTGTGTGTGGGCGGGACCGGTTTTGAAGTGCAAGCAGGACGAACCAGAAGAGAAATATATAGAAGAGATTGTTACTACCTTCTTACGGTACTTAGTTGTAACTTTATAAGTAATTCCACTTTCTTTTCTCAGATTCTCTTGATGAAAATAACCCAAATGTAACGAGGAGACGAGTGATTGCTGCCCGTTCGCAGTTTGTTCAGTTGGCTGAGGACGGTGACACTCTTACCGTTTTGCTCGCCAGCCGCGTTGCTGTGCAGTTCTCTATCAGCATTGTGACATACGGTGACTGGCAACAAAGGGTGGGGTTACTATTTGCCACGGCCCACTTTATTTCTAACTTAAAAACTAATCCATCCATCCCAAGATGCCAAAATGTAAGTGACGTATTTCGTGATGAATATTCCAGCGAATGGACATTTATCAAGCAAGGCAAAAGTTATTTGGAAGCAAACTGTGGTGTATGGAATTGCACTTTCAGTAAATAATTTTCAAATGATTTTACTTTTGTTTTCCTCATAACCCATTAAAATCCTTGCTTTATGTTTTTAACTTATGTCACTACTTTTATATAATATATTGATCTGGGTGTGTGGGGGGCATGTATACATTATATATGTTACCAGCAATGTATAGAATGCCAAAAATTGGATGTCAAAGTATGAAACGATTAATATGTCACACAATTCCTAGGCATTCTATGCAATGCCAAAAGACAATACTTTGCCTAAATAGCATTTGTCATTCTATACAATGCTTAGGGAAAGTACATATAATATTAAAATAATTTGGATATTTCATACTTTGCCTAAACACGGCAGGCATTCTATACATTGCCTGCTTTTCATACATTGCTGGTGGCTCTGAGGCTAGGGATCTACACTGGTAATCGGAAGGTTGCCGGTTCGAATCCCGTAAATGCCAATAGGGACTCTGCTCTGTTGGGCCCTTAACCTGCAAATTGCTGAACACTTTGAGTAGTGAGAAAAGTGCTATATAAATATAAAGAATTATTATATATATATAGATAGAGAGAGAGAGAGAGAGTGTCCCGTATTTCTAATTTTCTAATCTGGCAACCTTAAAATAAACCCAAAAGTGCACGATAAATACGCATGGAAACAAGCTAAATGGAGAACTGCTGCTTTCCTTTGTTGTTTGTATCTTATTGCTAATAATTAAAAACCAAGAATACAGCTGTTTAAGACTACAATATGCAATAAGGGTTCAAAATCTTAACGAGCGAGACCACTAAAGTGAAGCAGAAGTGTTACTTGAGGAATAAGTGCTTCTTATTTGTTCAGGGCCAACTCGGCGACAGACAACTCGGCGAAAAGACAACTCGGTGACCGAGTTAGGTAACAGTTAGGTTCAAAGAGATTTTTTTAATGATATTTAAATGACAACGTAGGGCGCCGGAAAATCCACAGAATCACCTCCTTTATGAGAGTCCCGATACGTTGAGAGTAAAGATATTCCTTAAGCCATACTCACAGGTCACCTTTTGTATTCTGAATAACGTTATCATACGATTACAATCGAGTCAATTTATATAAAGGATTAGCAATTTTGGTTGCAGAAGATAATGTCAGATAGAGTTTGTTCCATCAGTTCTGGGAGGCCAGTGAAGTGACAATGTCTCTGATTCTGTTCGACTACAAGGGAATCTTCAGAGTTCTGGAACAGCAGCAAAAACGAGATTGCAATTTGGAAAGCTGAAAACAGAAGCACAATGTGTAGATTTGATCGACAGCTTGTTGTGATGTGAAAATTTGCAAACAAGTTGATAAATATTTTGTATGTCTTTATTTGTAACTTAGACAAAGCAATGTAATATTAGTGTTGTGTTATAGATAATAACACCAATGGTTTGATGGTTTAACCCCTTGTAGACGATTGTCGCGAAATAACTTCAAGCCAGCCTGAATGAAGCCGAGGTGGCGTTTGTATCCCGTCAATGCTAGTTGATGCGTATTCGATATGTACCAAGGATTGTATTGGAAGCACTGGTCATGCCATCTAGCAGTCGTGGTGGAAACTACATCCACCTGATGAAAGCGAAGTGTTAGCATGGCCGTGCACGTGGATTTTGGCTACTAATTTCGAGAAACTGTCCAAATTTGAGGTAACTTGTGGTAAAGTAAAAATACGTACCAGCTTATTGTTTACTTGGGTACTATATACAAATTAACAATCTCCACTTAATTTCAACAGAGTGTAATTGCAGGCCGCAGTACCTATGAGGTCAGTCATGTAACGCCTCAACATCACGAAACGCCCTCAACGTCAGTCACGTAACACCCATCACATTAGACTATGGCTTAACTTTAGGGCCTCTTTACCCTGTGGTTAAGATTAGGGTCGTAGGAAGGTTATCTGACTCAAAGGGCGTTTAGTGACTGACGTTGTGGGCATTACCTGACCTGTGCCATTGGTATTGCAGGCTGCAGCTAGACCCTTCTCCTTAATTTAGCATCTGCGTGACAGAAAAAACACAAATAATTTCTTTTTTTATATAATTGTAAATACATTTAGGCAAATTTAGGGCCGAGTCTCTTTGTAATTTTACGACAGGGTTGGGGTGAAGCGCCTCAAACAAGTTTGGCTAAATTTTCTCTGCTGACGTCTCTCAGTCAACCCCCACAGGACAGCCAGGCTGCCTAACTGCCAAGCTTTACCTTAACACCTGGTTTGGGGGGTGGCAGGTGTGTTCTATTCCCCCATTGGTCTGAAGTATGGCTGTTTGGAATTGGCTTGTATCAAAAGCCTTTAAATACCACGACGCCCTATTGGCTGTAGGGGTTGGGCAGAAAACCTATAAATTTGCTTGCTTTACCTCACCAAATGATGAAAGACCATCACACACCATGAACCAAAAAGGACAACACAATGAAGGGCACAGCTCGGCAGCCATATTGAGATGGACACGCGGCCTGTTCTGAAGAAAGCCAACCACAAATGAACTCGAGACATTTTTAAGTAACTAACAAGTCTGTGTGCCGCCTGAAACTACACATCAGCATTTATCAGGTTGTATGGTTGCCAATATTCAAATGTATTTTGCAAATTGTTATCATTTATGAATATTATCACGAATACATTGTTTAAATTGTAACTTAACTCCTGCTTGTCTTTTACTACACCTAATTGCCTGAGGTTATAGAAGGGAAGGTGGGGAGAAGTTACAGTCATATGAAAAAGTTTGGGAACCCCTCTTAATTCTTTGGATTTTTGTTTCTCATTGGCTGAGCTTTCAAAGTAGCAACTTCCTTTTAATATCTGACATGTCTTATGGACACAGCAGTATTTCAGCAGTGACATTAAGTTTATTGGATTAATAGAAAATATGCAATATGCATCATAACAAAATTAGACAGGTGCATAAATGTGGGCACCCCAACAGAGATATGACATCAATACTTAGTTGAGCCTCCTTTTGTCCTCTAGACGCTGTCCTCCTATAGCCTCTGATGAGTGTCTGATTCTGGATGGAGGTATTGTTGACCATTCTTCCATACCAAATCTTTCCAGTTCAGTTCAATTTTATGGTCAGCCTGCTTCAAATCATCCCATAGATTTTCAATGATATTCAAGTCAGGGGACTGTGACGGCCATTCCAGAACATTGTACTTCTCCCTCTGCATGAATGTCTTTGTAGATTTCCAACTGTGTTTTGGGTCATTGTCTTGTTGGAATATCCAACCCCTGTGTAAGTTCAACTTTGTGACTGATGCTTGAACATTATCTTGAAAAATTTGCTGATATTGAGTTGAATTCATCCAACCCTCGACTTTAACAAGGGCCCCAGTCCCTGAACTGGCCACACAGCCCCACAGCATGATGGAACCTCCACCAAATCTGACAGGAGGTAGCAAGTGTTTTTCTTGGAATGCGGTGTTCTTCTGCCATGCAAAACACTTTTTGTTCTGATCAAATAATTCAATTTTTGTCTCATCTGTCCAAAGCACTTTGTTCCAAAATGAATCTGGCTTGTCTAAATGAGCATTGGCATACAACAAGCGACTCTGTTTGTGGCATGAGTGCAGAAAGGGCTTCTTTCTCATCACCCTGCCATACTGATGTTCTTTGTGCAAATTGCGCTGAATTGTAGAACGATGTACAGATACACCATCTGCAGCAGATGTTCTTGCAGGTCTTTAGAGGTGATCTGTGGGTTGTCTGTCACCATTCTCACAAACCTGCTCATATGCCACTCCTGTATTTTTCTTGGCCTGCCAGACCTGCTGGTTTAACAGCAACTGTGCCTGTGGCCTTCCATTTGCTGATTTCATTCCTTACAGTTGAAACTGACAGTTTAAACCTCTGAGATGGCTTTTTGTAGCCTTCACCTAAACCAGGAGACTCAACAATCTTTGTTTTAAGATCTTTGGAGAGTTGCTTTGAGGATCCCATTGCTGTCATTCTTCAGAGGAGAGTCAAAGTGAAGGAAGCCCAACTTGTAATTGACCACCTTAAATACCTTTATATCTCATGATGGACACACCTGTTTATGAAGTTCAAGGGTTAACAAGCTCATCAACCAATCAGCATTGAGCAGTGACAGGCATTCAAATCAGCACAATGACAAGGGGACCCACATTTGTGCACAGCCAGTTTTTCACATTTGATTTCATTTCATACAACTAAATACTGCGTCACTAAAAATCTTTGTTCAGAAAACACCGCAGGACTCCTAGGAAATGAAAGACATACCACTGTTATCTTATTTGATGAAAGGAGAGTTAGCTTACAGAATTTTAAGGCTTATTTGATATGGAGCCCTCATAATTCTATCATATCCTGCAGAAAATTGCCAGAATAAGAAAACCAAAGGCTGATAAGGTCTATGGAGCATAGACTCCCAAGATCAAGCAGCCATACATCCTCGAAGCTAACAGCGTGGAATTTGAAGGTGATGAAGCCCCACATATTTGACATGTCGAGATTGGGCTCGGCCAGAAATCAGAAGTATCCAACAAAACGAACCTCCAAGTGCTGGGAGTGATCTCCAAGTAAATGTTTTCCATCTGACTGCAAACCACAAAGAAACGAATTCACATGCCAGTGACACCTAACAGCAAGAGCCTCCAGGAGAGCCTAGACACACGTAGGATCGGGTGGGCCAAGATGGCGGCACTTCAGGCTCCCAATATTTGGGATGGTGAATGTTCAGTAAGTAAAGGAGCAGGTGACCAAGCAGTTTAGGCCTGGTCTATAAATCCCTTACAGTACGGGGCGACCCCATGTCAATGAGATCTAAAAAGAGCAAGACTGAATCTGACAGCACCGACAACTCGAAGGTGAAGCCACCACCAGCCAGAAAGACCGAGTAGGGGCTGCTGGGAGGCTACAGCTTTGTTTAAGCTTATTCAGTGGCCTGACAAAGACATCGGAGAAGGCTTATCAGTCCATGTGTTGCTCATTCGGATGGCTAATGGCTGAGCTGTCCTAACCTCTTGCTCAGATATCATTTATATGTCGTCAGACTTGACGACGTCACATACAGTAGTAGTTTGTTCCAAATTCTTATGAACCTCTTCATGAACAAATGCCTCCTAGACTTTCCTTTTAGTTTCCCTTAGGTGTTCTCAAGTACATAATTCATTATTTAATCGGACAAATTCTTCTCACGCTTTTGAGAATTTTGAAGACCCTCTCTGCTCCAGAGTAAAAGGCAGAGTTCGACTGCGCATGCTGGGATAGCACATGATGAGGACAACGTCCCACTGACACACTAGGGATTTCCTTTAATGTTACCCAGGTGAGCGGTACTTACCTGTTGAGGGGTATATGCAGGTGGCGGTGGCCTGACATCATTTTCCGTCCCGTTGGAATAAACCTGACCCAGTCCCGTGTCGCTAGAAACAGCCTGCGGTCCAAGCAGAGGGTCAGAAAGAAGTACTGGCCTCTTTGCAATATGGGAGGTGGTGGTCTCCAGGTCGGCAAGCAAAGCATCTAAACAAGATAACCAGGAGTCAGCTAAGGACTTCAAAAAATAAAATAGACACACGGGGAGGGGAAACATGTCATAGAAATCAAAGAAATGGAGTGGAGCGGCAGGTGTAGTGGAGTGTGGGGTGAGCATCGAGTGAGGAGGAAGAGGAGTGCAATCAGATGACTGGAGGCGTGAAGGTGAGAGGAAAGAACAATGACACTGCTTTTCCACAAAAACCAGAAGTCAGAGGTAGGCAAGGAGATGATAGCAGAACCTCGATCTCCAAAGTCAAAGCAGCAGGTATTTGAGCGTCTGCCCAAGTGGAAAACACTGAGAGGTGACGCTGTTTTCCATCTTTGTTATATGAATATTTTTCTAACCTTTACATGTTTTCCTTGCGGTTTGCACTGAACACCATCCAGAAATCAACAAGGGGGAGATTCGTCAAGTGAAGTGAGCGATTTAAACAAAAGCATCCAATGCTTTACCACAATCATCTGCAAACATCTCACTGCCATGAGGTGTGGGTCGCCGGTTGTGGGTTTCACTACCACATCTTTATCAGGAACACAAGGGAGCTGCGCTGAGTCTGAACACCTTCTCCTGAAAGGTGGTGGAGGCTTAGCAGTGGTCCATCTGCTTCTTGTTTGTAGTGGAAAAGCAACATAACAGAGCGTGTGCAGGAGCGAGAGGCAGAAAGGCTGCAGTGCTGAGGATGCCAAGAATAGTTTAAGCAGGAGGCCTGAGTCATTGTGGCCAACCTAACAGATAACACGGACTCTCGTCATGGCGGACAGAACATGTACAGGGTTATTCACATGGTGCGCCGCCCCAAAGTGCTTGACATAACACACAGAGATGAAAACTTATAAGATATTTTTATACACAGTGCTGTGGCTGTGGAGTATTAACCCAGTAATTTGGGGGATTCCAGCCACTCAGTTACACAGCCTGCACAACGAACGGCACACGGGATATGGATGGAAAGATAAGGAGAAGAGACAGACAGACAGAGAGAGCGAGAGAGATGAAGAGATGAAGCATACCTACCAAAGACAACAACACGGGGGCTGAGAGGACAATAGAGAGTGTCGGCCTCACCTATAGGAGGACAGACAGATTGTGACCATTGGCTGCATACAGAGAGACCACTCTTAGAAATACTGCTTCTTTAATGGCATTTTATGGTTCTGTGTGGTTCGGTGGAGAATTAGGGCTTGACCAAGTTGACCATTCTGGACAGGGCTCCTTGCATATTTAGATTGCAGATTGAGAAAACCTGCTAGCATCATTGTATGCAGTGAGAGTCCTTTTAAAATCATGAGCCATTCATCTGATGCTTAACATGACATCAGGCAAAAGACATAGGAGCATCAAAACGAAGACCAATCCATATTACTAAACGAGAATGGTAAACTGGATATGCACACAAGGCCCCCCCCCCCCATAGTGAAACGGGGGAGACTACGCACGTGCGCAGGCGCCACACAAAGCCCCCCCAAACGCCCCCCTCCCCGCACCAGAGCAGAACGGGAGAAACTACGAACCGTCAGAGTAGGAAACAAAGTAAAACGTCATAAAGAGGATAATGAACAGGGCCAAACACATAGAGAGCAGGTTACAAAACAAAGCCACCCTGCCCAGAGTACAACGAGAGAGACTACGAACCGTCTGACATGCCGCAAGCGGGATAAAGCGAGGTCAGAAATAAAACACAGAGTAGGAAACAAAGTAAAACTTTATAAAGGGATTAAAGAACGGGGACGAACACATGGAGAGCGGGTTTCAGATGATGAAAACTGGAATGCAACAGCTTCAAAAAAACCTATGGAATTAAACACATGCACACCGAGATACAGAATATAAATGCAGAAACAACGACAGTTAAACGTCCACACCACACAGCGGAGGCGGACCCTGAAGGTTCAGGCGCCTACATCGGGCGTCAGAACGCGCAGTGAAGTACAAAAGGCAAAGGCGCCTACACAGCATGGTAAGAACCGGCATAATACGGAAGGCGCAGGCATCGCCGCCATATTGTGAGTGGCACTAATGCATAGATCTAATGAACGTGGACTCCTACAACGCGTGTCTCAAACTGCATAAGCAAAGCAGGCACGGGTTCAACACGACACAGCTCGAGTGACCGAGATACAAACACGCGCCTGCCTGGATATAATTAATGAACGCAAGTGCCTACAACGTGCGTCTGAAATGCCGCAGACCAGGCAGGCACTGCTCCAAACAGAAAGAGCTCGACTAAACGATATACGACATGAAACAGGAAACACTACAGAGTCCGCAGTGCTCCACAATGCACCGCATAATAGTTCGTAAAGAGCTTCGTATTAACACTGGAGAGACCCACAGTGACACGGGCGACCGCTCCGTATTAAACATACGTCATCCTCACACGTCCAAACTATACAGCGTAGCTGAATCACATTACAGTGATGCATTATTAACAGTACGATAAACATCACAGTATCGCAAACAAATGAAAATTATTACTCGAAAAAGGGAAAATATAATCACCACGGACCAGGTGTCATTATAACAAAAGCAGAATAAAGCGAGGTCACAAATGAAAGACAGAGTAGAAAGCAAAGTAAAACGTCATAAACAGGTTAAACGAGGGGGCCAAACACATGGACAGCAGGTTACAGATAATGAAGACCGGAATTCAAACGCTTCAAAAACAAGAACTCGACTGACCGAGATACAAACTGAAACGGGAAACACTACGGGGTCCGCAGTACTCCACTATGCATCGCATAATGGTACGGACGGGGCTCCATATTAACAGTGGAGGGCCTCAGAGTGACACGGGCGAACGCTCCGTATTAAACGTGCGTCATCCTCACACGTGGCTGCCCAGCGGGCACGGGTTCAAAACGCCGTGGGTAGGCGAGCGAAGCGAGCAGGGGGCGAAGCCCCCTTGTAGACTGAATAACAGCTTCTACCCTGAATGCCACCTCATCACCTCCAATGCAGCAGTGCAATAGACGACATCTTGTGCAATTAAGGTCTGATGTTGAATGTTTGTGTTCTACCTCATTTCTTCTTATCCTTTCCTCTTCTTCCTCTTCTTTCGGCTGCTCCTGTTAGGGGTTGCCACAGCAGATCATCTTCTTCCATATCTTTCTGTCCTCGTCATCTTGTTCTGTTACCCCCATCACCTGCATGTCCTCTCTCACCACATCCATAAACCTTCTCTTAGGCCTTCCTCTTCTCCTCTTCCCTGGCAGCTCTATCCTAAGCACCCTTCTCCCAATATACCCAGCATCTCTCCTCTGCACAGGTCCAAACCAACACAATCTCGCCTCTTTGACTTTATCTCCCAACTGTCCCACCTGAGCTGACCCTCTAATGTCCTCATTTCTAATCCTGTCCATCCTCGTCACCCCCAATGCAAATCTTAGCATCTTTAACTCTGCCACCTCCAGCTCTGTCTCCTGTGCCACCGTCTCCGGCCCATATAACATAGCTGGTCTCACTATTGTCCTGTAGACCTTCCCTTTCACTTTTGCTGATACCCGTCTGTCACAAATCACTCCTGACACTTCTCCACCCATTCCACCCTGCCTGCACTCTCTTCTTCACTTCTCTTCCACAATCCCCATTACTCTGTACTGCTGATCCCATCCACCTTCACCAACTCTACTCCCCTCATCCTCACCATTCCACTGACCTCCCTCTCATTCACACACATGTATTCTGTCTTGTTCCTACTGACCTTCATTCCTCTCCTCTCATATCTCCACCTCTCCAGGGTCTTCTCAACCTGCTCTCTTCTATCGCTACACATCACAATGTCATCAGCAAACATCTAATTACATTTATTTATATTTTGACACCGCAGAGACTGCACCTAATTTCGTTGTATTTGTTACAATGACAATAAAGATATTCTGATTCTGATATTCATAGCTATTTACAGAATGGAGCTCATTTTGGATCTAAATAGACAAAAGGTTCTTTGTGGAACCTTCATGTGAATACATGTTTTGGGAACCGAAAGTGGTTCCCTCATGGCAGAGTCTTCCAGCTCCGATTCTGGTGGGCCACACTGGCTGCAGGTTTTCATTCAGACCCTTTTCCTAATCTGTGCCCAGTTTTCGCTGCTAATTAACTCCTTTACAATTCTTTTTAATAGCCCCGTTTTTAAAGATTCAGTCCTCTGAATTGATTCGTTTCTTCATGAAATGGCAGCCAATCAGAAATGAGATGTGAGACGAGCCAACAGATGACCAGCTAAACTGGGATTTCAAACTCCAACCAGTTTCTTAATTCTTGCTGTTCATTAAATCCGTTATTGAATATCAAGACTTGTTGCTGCTCTCATTCTGTTGATTTTCTGTTTTTTCGAAGACCACCGTCGAGATGTTCGGGAGACCTGAGCCAGACCAACATGACCAAGATCGTCACCTTTCGTTTCTTCATTAAATGGCAGCCAAAGAGAAATGAGACGTGAAATGAGCCAACAGATGACCAGCTAAACTGGGCCTTCAAACTCCAACCAGTTTCTTCATGAGAAGCCGATTTCTTGTTGTTCATTAAGCCCGTTGTTTAATTCCAAGGCTCGTTGCTCCTCTCATTCTGCCACAGCAGACATTTCCAAAAATTGTAGATTTTTCTGTTTTTACTAAGAACACCATCAAGATGTTCTGGTGGCCTGAGCAGATCAGCCTTACCGAGGCCTTCACCTTTCTTTATTTTCAGATATCGTGTGACGGGCACAAGTCAGCTGATTGTGTGTTGGCTCGTTTTGGGTCTCATTATTGTTTGGCTGCTACTTAAGGAAAAAAAAAGAAACAATTCAGGGGTCTGAGTCAAGTAAATCAAAATGAAGGTCGTTAAGAAGTTAATTTCCAGCAATTGGTCACTGATGAAGAAGATGGTTAGAATGAAACCCTGCAGGACTGGGGTTGGACACCTGTGCCCTATGGCATCGCTCTGAAGAGCCACTCTGACACGTGGATTTTTTTAAGAGTGACTGAAGAGGAATCCGTTGCAGTGGCATGTTTGCACCATCAGCAGGCAATCCATGATGATATGACGTATTCGTCAGGCCCACAGTTTACACAAATTTAGACTTTGGGAATTCAGAGTCACAATACGCCCCAGTCCGCCTTACAGAGAAATGAACATTCCCAAATTTGGCGACCTTTTCCGTTCACGTCTGCTATGGCACGGCAGACTTTTTGAAGGACGTTACCTGAATAATGCCAATATACATTATTATCGTAAATAATTGTTACTTTTGTACTTTGATTTGATGTCAACAGTTTCTCAAAATTCAAACGTGTAAAAAAACGGTTAATCATAGCAATTCTGTTGTTAAATTATGGTCCCCGTGAGTCGGCACATGCCAAACATTTGAACAATTTTGTAGCGGGGCTACATAATAATACGTATTTGTTTTTGTCTGTGCTGCGTGCGTTTTGTTTTCATCGTCCCGTTTGCTATGCTATATGTGTGCATCAGTAAATGTTGTCCCCATAAGATAAAAGGGGAAGGATGATGAAGGGAGACCGCAACCCCAAGATGGAAATTACCTGTCTGTTTTCCACCAATTACATCCGGGGCTGTCATTATTTAAACAAGAGGAGCGTAAAGGAAAGGAGAGCGAGAGAGAGAACAAGAACGAAGCCATTATTTAGTCATTTCCACCCATCATCCCGTTTATTGTGCCTATTATTGTTTATTGGGTCGACATTTACGGCAACCTGTGCAGAGAAACCCCGGGGTTTGGATTCACACCAACCGTTGCTGAGGACACCTACGGGGAAGTCATTTTCGTATTGTCGGGATGAAGCCAATCGTCAATATCCGCCGGACGTTTACAGCTTTGGGCCTCACTTATCATATACACTTCATCTGCTGTTTATTATCAATCTGTGTTCGTGTTTATGTGCTGTGATAATTCGTTTATTACTTAGGGGCGAGGGAGGGCGTTATAAATAGTATTATTGTTGAATATCTGTGCGCTCGTGAATTTATATTCACAGATGTCATTGGGATAGTGGTAGTTTGTGTGCACTTACATATTATTGAACATTCGTCTGTCCTCGTGTGTAATTCTACTTATCACTTTCAATATATCCGCATTTGATTTTACATTTCTGTCTACTATTTGCTTGTTTTTTCATCATTTGGGGGGAAAAAAAGGTCTATTTGTAAGGAGTACGGCTTGTTATAATCTTGAGAAGCGTCAGGTTAGCCAAGACAATAGTTTAGGTAGTGGAGTTGACGGTCAGAGTGAAGGGGTCAGCTGCTACAATATGACACTTTTAATACTCTCCCCATATGGCACCACGTCGACCAGTATCAGCGGATCTGGCAAACATTATAAGAGTGGTGCTGATAAACGTAAAGCACGCCTGCAACAGGAATTGACAAACGCTAAGCTTACCGAGATTTCTACCTCTCTCAAAACTGAGTGAGGGCCAGCGGTACGAACTGAGAATGCTGATGCTGGCGAATCGTCGCAACGGCCACCAGCAGGTTTTGCAGACAATGGTCTGGACGTAGTGATACAACGGCTTCAGATCAGGTGCTGCCTGCTGAAAAATGGAGAAACTACTAAAGACAAACAAGCAAAATATGTGACAGAGCAATCTCCGACCGACACCTCACTTTATGACGTCCATTTTTTGAGAACTTGTTTAAAACTGGTTGGTACAAATTGAAATGGCTTCATTTTATAGCAGAGGGCAGTTCCTACTTTCTAGCTTACGTTACATTTAATTCATTTTCCTTCACTATGTTTTCTTGGAAAAGTAAGCGGGTCCACTTCTTACATATATTTATGTACGACTACTACTACCCTCATCTGGAGTCCTGTGTGCAGTTTTGGTTTCCAGGCTACAAAAAGGACATAGCAGCACAAGAGAAGGTCCAGAGAAGAGCAACTGGGCTGATTCAGGGCTACAGGGGATGAGTTAGGAGGAAAGATTAAAGGAGCTGAGCCTTTACGGTCCAAACAGAAGAAAATGTTATGTAATGAAATGTAAAGTATGACACGTAGGAGTCAAAATGTGAGGTCTGAATACACAATGGGCGGTCTGTAAATCAAACGTCCACCATAGGAGGAGGATTTAGGAGTCGTTGTGGACTCGACACTATCAACTGGCAGACAAGCCATTAAGAAGGCTAACAGAATGTCAGGTTATATAGCGCCTTGACGTGTGGAGTACAAGTCACAGGAGGGTCTGCTCAAGCTTTATAACATACTGGTGAGGCCTCATCTGGAGTCCTGGGTGCAGTTTTGGGTCCACCAGACATAGCAGCACTAGAGAAGGTCCAGAGAAGAGCAACGAGGCTGACTTCAGGGCTACAGGAGATGAGTTATGAGTGAAGATTAAAAGAGCTGAGCCTTTACAGAGATGAAGAGGAGACCAGACTGGAGTGTTTAACATGATGTAGAGAATCAGTCCAGTGGATCGAGACGGTGACTTTAAAATGAGTTCATCAAAAACACGGGGACACAGTTGGAAACTTGTGAAGGGTAAATTTCACACAAACATTAGGAAGTTTTTCTTTACACAAAGAACGATAGACACTTGGAATAAGCGACCGAGTAGTGTGGTAGACAGGAGGACTGTAGGGACTTTCAAAACTCGACTTAATGTTTTTTTGGAAGAAATAAGTGGACAGGACTTGAGAAAACGTTGACCACTAATAGCAAACCTGGCAGAAGTCCATGGGGTACCACTTAATGAACAGTGGCACAGCTAGAGAAGGAGCTAAGAAGACAATCAGGTGAGAGGCTTCATGTGAACGTCAGGAGTCTACAGTGAGCTACTCACTTTGGGGCAAAAGAAGATAAATAAAGAGGCAGCAGATATCTAAGGTGAGCCATCCTAGAAAGATCAGCTACACGTTTAAAAATCAGGAGTGGTCTCGTCTTGACCTGGATGGATATTTGGGGGGTAAACCACAAGAGAGAGAGGGGGGGGGCAGATGCTGATACAGCGCCACATGACAAACCAACTCAGTACCCCAGATTAGGACCCAAGTGCAGCCGTGTGACGGGTGACACCTCAGCACCACACCAGTTCAGATGGAATGGAACCAGTGTGGTGTTTTTTATGGGGGCTGGGGTGTCAACTCTGCCACCAGCCCCCAAGTAAGTGACCAAGTAGTCTGGTAGACAGGAGGACTGGCGAGCTTTGTTGGGCTGAATGGCCTGCTCTCGTCCAGAGTGATCTGATGTTCCAACTCCAACTTTCCATCCCCAGAATTTATTTTAGTTTTGCTAACTTACAGCTGCTGTAATAAAACAATGAAAAAAACGTTTTTACAAATTCCATGTAGAGAGCCGGCTTGTTTGTCACCAGCGTGATAGTGTCGCGGACCCCAGTGCCCAGGATCTGGTTGAGAATAAGTTACCTCAGGGCGCTGCACAGGGGTCTTCAGCAGGCTAGTTATGCCCAGCTGCTACCTCACAACTCTAAATCGGCTCAGTGCGTCTGTGTGACTGGGATATGCGATGGACTGGTTTGCCATCTCGGGACCAGTATACCACAGCTGAGACAGCAATGGACCCCACAAATACAAAGTGGAAGAAACAATCTAATCAATGTTGGTGTTTGGGGTGGGCTGGTGCCTTGCCCGGGGTTTGTTTCCTGCCTTGCACCCTGTGTTGGCTGGGATTGGCTCCAGCAGACCCCCGTGACCCTGTAGTTAGGATATAGTGGGTTGGATAATGGATGGATGGATGGATGTTGGTGTTATTTCAGATGAATCTTAAGCATGATTTATAAAGTAGGCCGTGCCAGCCCTGACTCTTTCTGACTCCCTCACATCTGACCAAGCAGTTCACCAGAAAGGGGCTGGCTGTCCTAAAGCAAACAGCGAGAATGGAGAGCTATGCCACTTCAGGAGGCCATCTTTGATATGCGTCTTAGTGACTCCCCCAAAGCCAGACACCCCCAATAGATGAACAGACTTTACTCACGAGTCCAACACTTCCTGCTCAACGGCCAGAGAGCCGCACCCGGCCGCCTTCCAACTCGAGTCACACGGCTGTAATTAAAGGCTTGAAAACAAGCGCATGTAGACTGAGCAAAATGACTCAACGAATTTAAATTCCCCAAAGACGGCGAGTTTCTCAAGAAATCAGCCACATTAAAACAAGTTGAAGGAAATATGGTCCTAATTTAACGCAGAGTTTCTCTCCAGCCTGGATCTAAGCAAAACCACCGTTTCGACGGCTGCTTGATTTTTTTTTTTCCCCCTGCAGAACAGCCAGCCAGCCAACGCCAAGGTGATGATATGTCGGGCAGGAGGAATTCAAGGAAAGCAGGAATCCCCAGAAAGTGAGACCAGAGGACACTTGGGCAAGAGGTTTGCTTCGGGGAAGGAGGGGATCTGAGAATGTCACAAATACACGGGCGGCAACGAGACGAGTCTGTGGGGAGCCATTGGGTTTTGAGTCACATGGAAACCACTGGGCCTTACTGGGGAGAGCTGAGACATAAGGAGCCGCAGGAAACCACCGCTGTGTGGGACAACCTAAAGTGTCTGAATATGCCGATATTACATCTCACAACTTCTAGTCGGAGGGTGTGTTGAATTAGACGACTACGTGACGACCTTCCAGCACAGTTCCACATTTCCAAAAGTATCACATGCTCGCCCCTTCGTATGTCAGCCAATAGCCTCCTGTTTGAGGGAGCTGGTGCCCATGCAAAGGCTTTACTGGTACAGCAATGTTCATTCCCAGTCTCTGCCCTTTCTTTTCCTTTATTCCATTCTGTTGTGGTACATAAAACACGCGACATCCGACAAACAAGTCTCTCTCCTTCTAATTAGATCCAAAACTCCTGCGTTGCTTATTAATTGCTGTGCATTGTACTTCCAGTTGAGTGCTCATTGGTGGTCAGCTCTCACACGCACACAAGCCCAGCCAAGTCAAGTCAAGTCAGGGAGCCTGCACCGGTACAATGAGATGCTGCACCCACTACACGACGAAACAGCTCGGGATCCCAGGCAGACACGCGGTCCAGTCCCACCCTCCGGAAATGACCGTCTACCTGCCGCAGCCAGGTGTTACGTGGGCGACCCCTTGGTCTGGTCAGGCCACTCGGGTCCCCAACAATGAGAACCTTACGAGCCGGATCACCCTCGGGGGAAACGCGCCACATGGCCGTAGTGCCGTAACTGACGCTCCCGCACAATGCAGGTAATGCGCCTCATTCGGGACTCCATGACCTACACAAAGTCAAACCAGTGGGACCCAAAGATTCTCCAGAGAGACACACATGAAGGAGTCGAGTCTTCATCTCAGGTCACTGGATAGCATCCATGTCTCACAAACAGGAAGCACCAGGACTCTAAAGACTTGGACCTTCGTCCCTTTGCAGATATCGGGAGCGTCACACACCCCTTACCAGCGACCTCATGACCCCCCACCCCATGCTCTCCCAATCATAGGAAGAGTCACCAGAGTCACATGAATGTCACTACCGAGTTAAGTAAACCTCTCAACGAGGTCAACACTCTCTCCGCAGACAGACACACTGCTGACGGCCGTGCCCAAGAGGTCATTTAAGGCCTGGATCTTGGTGTTTATCAGGACCCTCGCAAGCCCAGACACTCGGACCACTCATTCAGTCTCTCTCGTGAGCCCCCATTGACTCCGTAAAGATCACAGCATCGTCAGCAAAGTCCAGATCCCAGCCCAACATCTCCAAACAAAAAACAAACCGAGGCTGGGTTTGGAAAACGACACGACTGGAGATCACGAGAGCATGTTGGTGAATGAGACCTGCGACTGAAGATCTCTGGAAGAGTCCGGTCATGTGATGTGGCCTTTAGAGATGCTACATGTAGGTAATGGAAGTGAGGGGGAAAACCGATCCATGGAGCAGAAAGAGTTCAAGATGATCCCCTTGACTTGAGTGATAAGGACTCCAGTGACGTCCATACTTGGACCCAACAGTTGCTCTATGGACAATAGGATTCCAAGGAATACTACCTTTTTTGCAAGCAAGGAGAAGTTTCGCAAAAATCCTTAGTATTTGGGACAGAACAAAATTCCCCAGAACAACTCTATGCAAGACGGAAGAAGCATCCCAAAAAAATCCCACACCATATCTATAGAGAGTCACTCTATTTGGAATAAGAAGAGTCTGAACCTGAGAAAACGTTGACCACTAATAGCAAACCTGGCAGAAGATCATGGGGTACCACTTAATGAACAGTGGCACAGCTAGAGAAGGAGCTAAGAAGACAATCAGGTGAGAGGCTTCATGTGAACGTCAGGAGTCTACGGTGAGCTACTCACTTTGGGGTACAAAAGAAGATAAATAAAGAGGCAGCAGATATCTAAGGTGAGCCATTCTAGAAAGATCAGCTACACGTTTAAAAATCAGGAGTGGTCTTGTCTTGACTTTCTCGTATACTCAGATATGGGGATGGATATTTGGGGGGTAAACCACGAGAGAGAGGGAGAGGGGGGCAGATGCTGATACAGCGCCACATGACAAACCAACTCAGGACCCCAGATTAGGACCCAAGTGCAGCCGTGTGACGGGTGACACCTCAGCACCGCACCAGTTCAGATGGAATGGAACCAGTGTGACATTTTTTTATGGTGGCTGGAGTGTCAACTCTGCCACCAGCCCCCCCGGTTTTTCGGCCTGCATGCGGGGCTGGGTGCAGATTAACGTCATACCCTGGATGGAGCAATTACAGGTTAAGGGCCCAACAAAGTAGAGTTTACGGGATTCGAACCACTAGACATTGATCTTATCTTTATATTAAAGTACATTAACTCTTTGAGGGATGAATATTTTTTTCCAAAAAAACTCTGTGTTCTGAAAAGCATGCAAAGCGACAGTTTCTCACAGAAAGCAACATAAAACATCTGCTGCTGTGTGCTGTGGCTGCCAGTTTGCCAGGAAAGTGGCGTGGGGCGGCAGTGGCAGTGCATCGCAATTTTCCTTTGTTATTGATAATTCCTCCGTCTCCCCTTCCCCACAGGTGTCCTCCTTGACAGAACTTTATCCTTTCAGTCCTACGCCAATAACATCTCCCGGTCTGCGTATTTCCACTTGCGTAACGTTAATCGTATTCGCCCCACATCACTGCTATCCTTGTTCATAGCCTCGTCACTTCTCGTCTCGATTATTGCAATTCCCTTTTCTTTGATCTTTCTCGCAAATCTCTTTATAAGCTTCAACTGGTCCAGAATTCAGCTGCCCACATCATTACTAGGACCCCCTCTATTCACCATATCAGTCCCGTTTTGCAGCAGCTTCACTGGCTTCCAGTTCAGTTCTGAATTCAATTCAAAATTCTTCTGTTAACTTTTAATGCTCTCCATAACCTCGCCCTCCATATCTGTCTGACCTCCTCCATGTTGCCATTCCCTCCTGTACCCTCAGATCTTCTTCCTCCATCCACTTGACTGTCCCCTTCGTCTGTCTACCACTATGGGGGGCACAGCATTCAGTTCCTTTGGAACTCACTGCCATCTGAGCTTAGAAATATTGAATCATTGTCACTTTTCAAATCTAAACTGAAAACTCATTTGTCTTAGACGGCTTTTTCTCTTTGATTACATTGCTCTGTCTGATTTTAACTTTTGTATTTTACTTTTGCTTATAATCTGTGTTGTGTCTATTGTTCTGTGTCCTTGAGTGTTTAGAAATGTCTTATTATTATTATTATTATTATTATTATCTGGTCCGTACCACTTGTCACTGGAAGTGCTGGTCCTCCCAGGTGAACGTCAGCTTTATAAACCTGCTCTGTGTCACGATCAGCTGACGCTGGTATCTCACATTTGTTGTCAATCACTTGTATCAAAGTCAGAGTTCGACGAGTCAGTTTCCAATTCGGCCATCATTTTCAAATCACCGTGGACTCTTTTGTTTTATGCCATCGCTTTGATCTCTTGCCAGATGTCGATGACATTCTTGCCGTTCTGTGCCCCTTGCTACTCACACGAGCGCATTGAATCTCGGTCAAACCGATGAAGCTGGTAAAGAGAATCCATCTCAGACATTACGGCGGATTCTGTCAACGTTTAAAACGGATTACCACCGTTGATTCTTTCTATTAACAAAACTCGACATCCGCCCTGAAAGAGTTAAAGGACCATCAGTAACAAATCAAATCAGACTAATAATATACTGGAGAATTATTACAAAACTAAAGGAAATTATAAAGGACCACTTCTAGTTAGTGGAAACAGCCCAAAAGTGGATGGAAATCTCCATTTTGTACCAAATACTTGTATGCAACATTTGGCTGAGCGAAGTGAAAGCGTCCTCAAGTTATCGTGTTTACATACGCAGACGGACAGAATTCCAAAAATGGTATTTTCGCACTAAAACATCGAGATTCGTCAAAATCTCGAAATGGAATTTTTGGGGGATTACAATACAAACCCCATAACTTTGTATACGAGAAAGTCGAAATGCTTGTTCTTTACTGGCTTTTTCTGATTTTGCCTGACAAAAGTACCATTTCATTTCTGGAAAAGGTTCTTTGCATGTGACGCTGGTTCTTTGTGCTTTGAAAAACTTCCAAATATGTACACTGAAAAAAGTAGAACATTGATGTTGTTCATTCAACGTAAATTTTCTCTTTCAAGCAACTTAAGATTAGTCATTTAGTGTTGCAGCTTGAAATATTTGATTTCAGATCTCAATCAAAGTAAAAAAAATTGTTTGTACCAAATTAAGTTATGGTGGAGGGAATAAATGTAGAAATCTTATTTCAGTTAACTTAATATTTTAGTTTGTTTGTGTGCTGTGTTTGAGGGGCCGTTTGTATTTTCTTCCAGTCGAACTTTCCAGTGTGATGGCTTTCCAACTGCCAAAGAAGAAGAAGAACAACTTAAAAAATAGATTTACTTCAGTAACAAAACAAGTGAATTGCACCCGATCACTCTAAATGATTTGCCTCAACTTAAAAATTGTGGGATCAATAAGCTAAAAAGAATTATATTGGTTCAGATTAAAAATAATAAGTGTGAATCATCACATTTTTGTTTTCAGTGTAGAATAAAAACAATGAAATCCTTAGTGTATGGTGGGCTACCCAGCGTGACACTCACTCGTAGCGGGGCTACGTACTAATAGTGTATTCGACGTGTGTGCTGAGTGCCTGCTTGTTTCCATCGTCCATGATGTGTACGTCACTGAATGTCATCCCCGTAAGTGCAGAGGGGACGGATGAGGGAGTGAGACCGCAGCCCCGGGATGGAACGCACCTGTTCACATTCAGTTACGTCCGGCTCATCACTATTTAAACGATCAGGAGGGAAAGAGGAAGAGGGAGGAGGAAGGAGAAAGACGGCGATGTCATTTAATGACAACAGACCATCATTTCCTGCTATTTGTCACCTCACGCCTTGTACCCTGTTTGTTTCTCGGATTCACGACTGCTCAATCATCGCCAGAAACCCCGGGGTTGGACTTCATTATCCACCAAACGCCGAGGGAACCCGGTGAGATTGTTCCGTTTATTTGGGAGATTCAAACGCATCCGTATTCAGGACAGTAATATACTCCAGTTCACATTCATTGTCATTTCAGTATTCACTCATTATTGTTATTTGTGTTTGTTATACGTTACGGTTGTTATTGTATAGATGGTGTTTTCACGTTGCTGCTTTGTTGTGGAACATCACCTGGATGCAGACAGGCGGACACCGATGGTTCACCAATCCATCCATCCATCCATCATCGAACCCGCTATATCCTAACTACAGGGTCACGGGGGTCTGCTGGAGCCAATCCCAGCCAACACAGGGCGCAAGGCAGGAAACAAACCCCGGGCAGGGCGCCAGCCCACCACAGATGGTTCACCCAACACACGTTTATTATACTTATTTACAACAATAAAGTGCACACACAACCCCAAAACTCCCCCAAAGTCCAGGCCCTTACACAATGCCTTTGCCTCTTCAGGTCCACCGCCACTCCTCTCCACCAAGACTTCATCTTCTACACTCCTGACTCGAGCCATCGAATGGAGGGGGGCGACCCCTTTTATAATCACCTGGATGTGCTCCCAGTGCCTCCCAATGAGTGCCTGCTGGCACTCCCCAGTGTGGTGGAAGTACCAGCTGCACACCCAGAAGCACTCCAGGTGTCCCTGGTCTTCTTCCCCCCAGCACTTCTGGATGTGGTGGAAGTGCTGGGGGCCAGGGTTCCATAGGCATTTGGGCACCCCCATTATAGGGTTGAGCTTCTAAGCTCTGTTCCTGTGGTCCCCAAAGCCACCAGGGTGGTCGCCCCCTCATGGTCTGGATACGAGATTACCTGTCAAGCAAATCTGAGATTTACAAAGTACATTCAAATAATCTCATCTCCTCGACGTGTCCACATAATTCAAAGATTTTGAATAAGTTAGTGAGTCTAACCTGCTTAGTCCTGAACAGGGTGGCAGGGGTTTTCTGGAACCTATCCAGGCTGGCATGGGGTGCACGGCAGGAACACACCCTGGACAGGGCACTCGTCCATCACAGGGCAGACACACAGAACCACTGGGGCCAATTTGGGATCGCCAGTTCACCCAACCTGCATGTCTTTGGACTGTGAGACGAAACCCACGCAGACACGGGGTGAACATGCAAGGTCCATCCTCAGAAATGCACACTCACTCATACTGGGCCAGTTACAGACAATGCAAGTTTTTGTCATAATGGGAAGAAAGTTGACGTACCCAGTGGGGGAAAACCAGGTGAAGGATACAATTATACATTAAAGTGACGTCGCACTGCTGTAGTCAGCCCACAGGTTCACTCATTGGCACCCAGCTATCTTTACCTACATGCATCCTTATCACCGAAAGACACAACACTCCCACCCTGATGTACGGCAGGAACACACCCTGGACAGGGTACTCGTCCATCACAGGGCAGACACACAGACCCACTGGGGCCAATATGGGATCGCCAGTTCACCCAACCTGCATGTCTTTGGACTGAGACGAAACCCACGCAGACACGGGGTGAACATGCAAGGTCCATGAATGGAGGACCGGGGACGTGAGCCCTGATCTCCTTACCACGACGCAGCAGCGCTACCACTATGCCACTGTGCTGCCCCCATTTAGACTCAGTCATGGTGAAATATACCAGAAGTGAAACCAAAAAAGGTGACATGTAATATTATTAAGAACGAGTACGAAGACAACTGAGCGCTCAATGAAGGAAGCAAGTGGGCCTCTTCGTCACTCGCTGCCTGGCAGCCAGCCTGTGGCACGGCGCTCAGTGTATAGTGGCAAATCTGCAAATTTGGTGTTATTTCTGGACCTCGAGAAAAATCAATTGGTGCAACCAGAAATACCAGTTTATGTTAATGTTGTGTAAGTGGGTGACGCATTCGTCGGGCCGGGCGTGTCATAACAGTGTTAGCTGTGAGGACGCACCGATTAATGGGTCTGATCTCAGGTAAACGACACACAAAAGCAGCGTAAATGATGACAGGGCACCATCTCCAAGCCATGTAACTATAACGTGGGGAAGGCAGCAATTTATTTATTTATTTATTTACTTGAATCCTTGTATATAATCCATGGTCAAGGGAGACACAACTTTTGGTATAATGCAGGAGCCATTCGAGGAGGAGATCACCACAGGGGACAGTCGTTCTGAGAAATGCACACTCACTCATACTGGGCCAGTTAAAGACAATGCAAGTTTCTGTCATAATGGGAAGAAATTTGACGTACCCAGTGGGGTAAAACCAAGTGAAAGATACAATTATACATTAAAGTGACGGCACACTGCTGTAGTCAGCCCACAGGTTCACTCATTGGCACCCAGCTGTCTTTACCTACATGCCACACAACACTCCCACCCTGATGTGAGAACTTGGAGGGGCTGCCTACGCTCCTACAGTGCAGGTACAGGACAACCTTCACTGTCCCCCAACCCACTGTGCTGGCGCACTGGAATGAAAGTTTGCTTTTTAAGCACTGAGGACGCAGATTGTCTCTCCATTTCTTTTTCTTCTCTATTTATCTGTATCCGCCGACTAAACTCATCATTTTATTTATTTTTACTAATTTTAAGTTTTACTCCGTTGGCCATGCTCTCTTTCTCAGGGGTGGGGGTTGATTTGTTTTCAATCCTATTTTTTTGTTTAAATATTTATCAATTTGTATGGAATGATTACAATAAAATCAATAAAAATAATATATTAAAAACAAATTTGCTTATCGGCCTCATGAAACTGAGCAAAGCTTCTCCCAAAAATACATTTAAATTAACTGTATGTAACAGATGTCCTGCCGTCATCGTCCGTTTACCAAAAGGTTAAATGGGGTCGTAGACGAGCAAAGTTTGACCCGCTGCTCCCCCAACACGTAACTGTCTACCGGAAGTAATCATCTGATTGACATCTTTATCCAAGGCGACTTACAACATTTGCGATGCCACTGGCTACATTTCTTTTGTTATTTCCAGGTGTGGCACGAGAAGACATGATGAGGTGACTCGTTTATATGGTCGCACTGTGTCAACAGCGGGAGTTGAACCCTCAGGGTTTTGAGGTCCTTTGCCTTTAACCGCAACGCCACTTTGCGTCTTCTTCATGGACTCGAGTGGGCTGGTGCCCTGCCCGGGATTCATTCCTGCCTTGCGCCCAGTGCTTGCTGGGATTGGCTCCAGCAGACCCCGTGACCCTGTGTTAGGATATAGCGGGTTGGACAATGACTGACTGTCATTTTAAATAAATGACATGACTGAGATAGATAGATAGATAGATAGATAGATAGATAGATAGATAGATAGATAGATAGATAGATAGATAGATAGATAGATAGATAGATAGAATTTAATATTAGTATAGATAGATAGATAGATAGATAGATAGATAGATAGATAGATACTTTATTAATCCCAATGGGAAATTCACATACTCCAGAAGCAGCATACTGATACAAAAAAGCAATATTAAATTAAAGATTGATAATAATGCAGGTATACAGACAGACAATAACTTTTTATAATGTTAACGTTTACCCATCCATCCATTTTCCAACCCGCTGAATCCGAACACAGGGTCCCCAGGTCTCCTAACTGCGAGGCAGCAGCGCTACCCACTGCGCCACCGTGCCGCCAGATTAGACTGTGTATTCGCTAAATAACCATGCCCATCCATCTAAATCCTAATCCTCTTAATCCAGTTCAGGGGATCTGGTGTCACTCCCGGTAACATATAAGGTGCAAAACAACATCGGACAGGTCGCCTCTCCGGTGTCACACCACCCAGCCGAACCCTACATTTCTGACACGGGATGACGTATTGGCGAGGGGGAGCACAAGTTTGAAAAAGAACGGATAAGTACATGAAAGAGCAATTAGCAATTAAGGAATTTTTAGCAAGAGCGCATCATCTTTACATAAATGAATAATGTGAACAATATACATTCAAATATTAAGTTGTTGTAGTGCTGGATCAAATTATTATAAATGTTTAGTTTGCATACAGTTCATTTGAGATAGATAGATAGATAGATAGATAGATAGATAGATAGATAGATAGATAGATAGATAGATAGATCCCATGTACTCCTTCTACATGTGTCCGTTACATATTTCCGAATTTTGCGGTTTAGCTTGCGGCACTTTGTTTTTTACCAGTATTGTTGTGCACTCCAGTTTTTCCCGAAAGCAGACGTTAAAAGTTGGCTGTTCTCACTTACCGAGGTCATCCATGCCGTGCTCTCTCTTGTTCTTGTTCCGATCGCTCTCTTTCTCTCTCTCTCTTTTTTTCTTTTTCTATTCCTGTCGTCTTTTTTTTCCTTTGGCGCTCAGTCCACGCTCCTTGTTTTGTGCTCCTATCCGATTCCCAGGCGCTGTTCAGTGCCTCAGCGGGAGAGAGGAGTCCGTTATTTGCCGAGATTCGGGGAATGAAAAAAAAAAAGGCGTATCTTTTGAGAACAGCATTAACCGCACAGAGGCCGCGCGAGTTTAGAGCGTCCCAGTCAGGAATCGTGCCCCCCACCTCCCATGCTCGGTCCTCCACCCCGTCCGGGACGGTGACGTAGCGCCCTGCATTCCTCTCCTTGTATGGCGCTCCCTAGTTCAGCGGCTCAACTCCGACTTCATGAAAATAATTAATCTCCCTCGTAGATTCGTCCTTTCCCCCCACACTTAGACGCGTGTGTGCATCCCCAAAGTGAGATAAATGCCGGATCGTGCTTAATAATAAGTTTCAAAACGAATAGGAAATGGCACGCATGTGCGCGAGGAAGTGAACATGCAGTAAGGACAAAAATCCTTCATCCTACTCATCCTGCGCTACAGTTTCATAATTTGCGGTGGCGGGTCAGTAAATTTTATAAAAGCTCCACGCTAATCTCGAACCCCGGCCAAAAAAAAAAAAAAACCGTCCCCACTTTAAGTCGTCTTTTCAAATCCGGACTTTAAGAAATCCGAGTAACGGACCTGCAGCATCTCCTATCATTAGTTGTGAAATGTAATGAAGAAACGCTTTGACGTGAAAAAAGTTTTAGTTTTCTGGTGTAATGATCCAAACTCTTAAAAATAAAGGCGCCAGAGTGGTTCTCCCTTTTTGATTGATAAATAAAAAGGGCACCTTTCACAAAAAAAAAAGATGTCAGGGAGGGATATAAAATAATGAAATACAAGGTTCAGATAAGCAGCAAAGTAAAACAAAGCCTACTGCCCCTCTGGGCCCGACTAAATGAAGCTTGAACCCTAGTTTGGGTTATCTCACCCAGCAACCCCTCCAAAGTGCCCCTTCAAAACATTCCTCTTTTTACCTGCCACCCCTTTTCAGACTCTCACCTCTCCTCCTTCTGCTTCCTCCTCTGCCTCTGACTTTGGACTCCACAGAAGGCAAACAAAAATGACACCTTAAAAAAAAAAAAAAGATGACAGGTGGGAATACAAAATAAGATAAATAAAAAGTTTCAGGTAAGCAGCAAAGAAAAACAAAGGCCACTGGCCCTCTGGGCCTAACTAAACCCATCCATCCATCCATTTTCCAACCCGCTGAATCCGAACACAGGGTCACGGGGGTCTGCTGGAGCCAATCCCAGCCAACACAGGGCACAAGGCAGGAAACAATCCCGGGCAGGGTGCCAACCCACCGCAGGACACACACAAACACACCCACACACCAAGCACACACTAGGGCCAATTTAGAATCGCCAATCCACCTAACCTGCATGTCTTTGGACTGTGGGAGGAAACCGGAGCGCCCGGAGGAAACCCACGCAGACACGGGGAGAACATGCAAACTCCACGCAGGGAGGACCCGGGAAGCGAACCCGGGTCCCCAGGTCTCCCAACTGCGAGGCAGCAGCGCTACCCACTGCGCCACCGTGCCGCCCCCTAACTAAACCCTGATCTCTCATGTGGCCCACCAAAGTGCCACATCAAAACATTTCTCTTTTAACCTCTCCTCTTCCTCCTTCTTCCTCTACCTCTGATTTTGCACTCAACAGGTCCAGCTGGTCATCCCCTAACATACACACCTTAGTGACAATGAGGTAGAGGCAGGGGACTGAAGGATTTGGGGAAGAACACGCAGATTCCACACAGACAGAGATCAAGCTGGGACTTGAATCCAGGAGTCTGTTGACCAGTGTGCCCCCCGTTCCATCCTGGTGAAACCACCGATCTCCAAATAATGTCCCGGATTCATATGATTAACCTGAACAGGGTCAGAATTTATGCTCCCAAAATAAAGAGTGAGCCAGACAGACCCGGGCATGGTTAGGAAAGGATGAAGATCACAGGACAAAGAGGATCAGCGGTGAGGAGCTCCATCCATCCATCCATTATCCAACCTGCTGAATCCGAACACAGGGTCACGGGGGTCTGCTGGCGCCAATCCCAGCCAACACAGGGCACAAGGCAGGAACCAATCCTGGGCAGGGTGCCAACCCACCGCAGGGAGCTCCAGGCTTTTTTTATTATTGTTGTGCCCACCGAGAACTGACTTCCTGTTGTGGCCCGCACTTCAAGGCTTGCTGCTTGTTGCTGTATCACTGCTGTCACAGCCCTGCATCGATCTTCAAGGTGTGGCCATTCTGGTCTGACAGCACGGGACTGATAATGTAACCCTAAGAGATTGAGTGCCGGTGCGACACGATGGCACAATGGTAGGAGACCTGGGTGTTCACTTCCCGGGTCCTCCCTGCGTGGAGTTTGCATGTTCTCCCCGTGTCTGCGTGGGTTTCCTCCCACGGTCCAAAGACATGCAGGTTAGGTGCGTTGGCGATTCTGAAATTGTCCCTAGTGTGTGTGTGTGTACCCTGCGGTGGATTGGCGCCCTGCCCAGGGTTTGTTTCCTGCCTTGCGCCCTGTGTTGGCTGGGATTGGCTCCAGCAGACCCCCGTGACCCTGTAGTTAGGATGATGGATGGATGGATTGTGTGCCTCCTGCCTCTCTGGTCAACCCCTGCTCCTTATAGTCCTGGTCAGACCTGTGATGGCTGATCTGGTATAGGATTTGATTCTTGCCTGGTCGTACTTTTGCACAGTTCCATCTGGAGGATATCTGGTTTCAAAGCTTTGACGTGGTGATCAGATGACCACACTGTCCATGACCGGACTGGTCCAGTTTTCAGTACCAAGGAGCAATAATCTCTCTCCGCAGTCAAATCCTAGTCTGTAATCTTAGGCCTGCTCATCAGATCTTGGCCTCATCCTGGTCTTTCATTTCTGGACGCTGACCGTGTCCATGTCCCTCAGTCCTGTCCGGATCTCACAGCGGTGGTCTGATGACGGGAAGTTCAAATGCAATCTTTATTTAGGTCTTTGCATTTATTTTATTTATCACGCATTTATTCCTAGCAGGAGTGAGTACTGCAATGTGGTGTTCACCGGCTGTTCAAATCATTCTTTATGCAGCTTTCAGTCGACTCAAAATGTTGCTGCAAGAGTTATGACAAGAACTAGTAAACACTTCACTCCAGTTCTTAAGTCCTTACACTGGCTCCCGGTTAAGTTTAGGGCCCAGTCTGAAATCCTTCTTTTAACATATAAAGTCGTAAAAAGGCTGAGGCCCTGTTTACTTATCTGAACTTATCATTACCCACCAGATCGCACATTGAGGCCTCAAGATGTTTTCCAACTTAAGAATACAAGAATGAATAAAATAACAGTGGGAGGTCGAGCTTTCACTTACGGGGTCCCGAAGCTGTGGACTAATCAGTCTGTTAGTATAAGAGATACCCCATTTGGGCTTGGCCAGGTCTCACGACTTTAGTCCGGCATACCCTGACTAGAGCTGCGGATTAGCTGTGCATACTGCATCTCTGTTGGTAGTCCTCAGTACTAAAATCCAAGTAAGACAATAATTATACACTGTGACTAACCCTGCCCTTTTCTGTCTCTCATTATCCTCATGTGGCACTTGGTTCCACTGCTCTTCTGCCAAATTGTCTGCCTGCCTATGGAAAAGTCATCTCAGATAAAGGAACGCTGGAATTGTGGGGTTAGAAGGGTCCTTTCATCAGACTGGCCGGCCCAGCACTGACTCAGCTGTATTACGACCATTCGGGAGGAGACGGCTTGTTGGCCGAGGTCTCCAGGACTCTGACTGCGTCTGGCTTGTCTGACTCCTTCAATACGGCCAGCGGTTCTGCAATTAGCAGACGGACAGATGTTGCTGCTTTTCATTTATGGGACAGCTCTGTATTCAGTGAGTGGTATCCTCCCTTCTTGCATTTTGCGTTGTAGTTTGCACAGTTTGTGCTGTACTGTACAGTGACATCTTGGTTTGCGAGTATAATTTGTTACGGAAATGTGCACTCGTATATCAAAGCGAATTTCCCCATAAGAAATACTGGAAACTCTGATGATTCGTTCCACAACCCAAAACTATTCATATGAAAATGATTAATACAAAATATAAAGTAAAAACCCATCCATCCATTATACAACCCGCTATATCCTAATTACAGGGTCACGGGGGTCTGATGGAGCCAATCCCAGCCAACACAGGGCACAAGGCAGGAAACAAAACCCGGGCAGGGTGCCAACCCACCGCAGGGCACACACCTACACACAATAGGGACAATTTAGGATGGCCAATGCACCTAACCTGTCTGTCTTTGGACTGAGGGAGGACACGGGGTGAACATGCAAACTCCACGCAGGGAGGACCCGGGAAGCAAACCCAGACGGGTCTCCTTACTGCGAGGCAGCAGCGCTACCCACTGCGCCACCCTAAAGTAAAAATACATAAAGCAAATTAACCTGCACTTAACCTTTGAAAAGAATCGTGGCTGGTGTGAGTGAGTTTCTAAACTCTTGTGGGATTCCACCCAACGGGACGACATGCGGAAGAGCGCCCCGAAGCAATCGCAGTCTCCCAGCGCTGTAGCATTTCGCTGTAAAAGTGAATCCGAAAAGATCGTGGACATGCTATAAGCGCCTGCCATCGATGGGTCATACAAGGAACAAGGAATCTTATAAATGCGCAGGGCACAGGATTACTTGGCCCCGACCCTGCCTGACCGCTGTGTCTCTGTATAGGAGGGGGGCGGCAGACCCCGTTACAATAAATAACCGCGCTGTTCCTGTTTCAAGCTGAATAAAGCAGGTGGCACAGTGGTAGTGCTGCTGCTTTGCCGTAAGGAGATTGTGGGTTCGCTTCTCGGGTCCTCCCTGTGTGGAGAGCATTTGAGTAGTGAGAAAATGAAAGAATTATTATTATTATTATTAAAGCTGGTGTCGCCAAAGACATGCAGGTCAGGTGCATTGGCGATCCTAAATTGACGTGGGTGTGTTTGCCCTGCAGGGTTTGTTCCTGCCTTGTGCCCTGTGCTGGCCTGGATGGGCTCCAGCAGACCCCTGTGACCCTGTGTTAGGATATAGCGGGTTGGAAGATGACTGACTGACTGACTCAGCTTCGTGTTTTGGGGTGCAAGACAGAGACTCCCACGTTACGACACACACACGTGGTCACCATGCTGTAGTACACAGTATCCGCTCGTACGGGTATGGGTGAGGCACACCGACTGAGCCCGAGAATGGGAGACGATTGGCCACAGAGACAGAGATGAACCATCGGCTCGGCTGTGATCACGTGACGCTCGGCAGACAAAGCGTACACGGACTACTCGTACTGCAAGACCTCGCTCGTTTATCAAGTCAAAATGTATTACAAATTTTAGCTCGCCTTGCAAAACACTTGCACACCAAGTTACTCGCAAACCGAGGTTCCACTGTATCTCTAAGATAGGCAATGACAGACTGGTGAAGAGGATTACTTGTGCTCTGTTTTGTGTGTCGTGTTTACCCCATTTTTGACACCCATTGCTGTGTCCAGCAGGGGGCGCTAGCTCCCTGGTTGGAATAAGTTCTTTTGTAATTGCAGCATTTTAAGTAACCTGAAACTATATAGATATATATAGATATAATAATTATAATAATCCATCCATTATGCAACATCCCAACTACAGGATCACGGGGGTCTGCTGGAGCCAATCCTCGGGCGCAAGGCAGGAAGCAAACCCCGGGAAGGGTGCCAGCCCACCACAGGGCACACACACACACACACCAAGCACACACCAGGGGCAATTTAGGATCGCCAATGCACCTCACCTGCATGTCTTTGGACTGTGGGAGCAAACCCACGAAGACACAGGGAGAACATGCAAACTCCACGCAGGGGGGACCCAGGAAGTGAACCCACCTTACTGCGAGACAGGAGCGCTACCACTGCACCACCCATAATTATAATAATAATAATATAATACAATATGTATATTTTGTAAAGTACTTTTATTACTATTTGGTTTGTTGTTATTTTCACTCTTCTCATCTTATGCCTCACACTGAGTCGACTGCACATTCAATTTTGTTGTTCCTTTGTAAAAGTGACAATGACAATAAAGATCTATCTATCTATCTATTATATAGTGCCTTTCTTTCTTTCTATCTATCTATCTATAATGTAAGAAGGCGATACCCCTCCCTTAGTGACACGGCAGTAAGAAATCACATAAGAGAAAATAACTTGGCTTTCTTTAATGACGATTTACGCGGCCTAACAGACGAGGAAGCCAATGACAAGACTATCACCAAAGCGAAGTCTCGATGTACACAGTCTGCCATTTTCGCCGCTGCGCTGGAAGGATTTTCAGGATCGGATGACGTGATCTCCCATCCGTCCGTCGGCTTCAAAGGTGTGCCGGGCGATGTGCCAAGGCTTTATACCTTTTCTCCAGGTGCAGACCCCGACTTAGGTAAGTCATGCCATTCCAAACAAGGCAAAGAGAGAAGTCGATTTCACACACGCAGAATTAGTACACATTGCCCATTTTCGTGTCTTCTAATGCTTACCTAGCCGATCTAAGTGATGAGCCCCTGTGTGCTAAATCTGGCTTTGTGTTAGCTGTACGTGTGAGAAGGAAGCAGATTTATAAAACAGTTTTTGTACAGAGCACAGTGACATATTAAACATGTAAACTTATATTCTGATTACAATCGCACACCCAGCCTGTCTGCAGTGGGAGTCTTCCTCTGAATTGCCTTTCTTTCCTTTTTTCTTGTTTCGGTTTCTTGTCTTCTTAGCGAGTCCAAGCTTGTGCTGTCAAAGAACAGGGCCAGTTAAAGCTTACGGAGGGATTCCATTGTGTGAGATTTTTGGGCTACACGTTGTCGTCTTTCCGCTCTACCCTACAGACTACATCTTGACCCCATTAATATCTCACTGTTCTGTCCTGTCCCGATTCCACAGCTTCAACCAGACGACTGACTGTATGCATGAAGTCTCCCTGCTCCTGTGCCCATCCTAGACTGGTCTCTCAGCTCTAACCTGGGGGATAGGGGTGGTGGTCCTGTCCAGATATCAGAACCAGCTTTTGGGCGTCTGACTGGAGGCCTACCCTGCCAGCTACGCCTTGACGACTGCATTCCGGCCTGATCCTGCTTTTATGGCGGTGGATCAATGTCTTATCCCTAACCCCTCCCTGGTCACACAGCTCCAGGCTGATATTTGACCCCAAGTGATTGCCCGTCACCCATTTCTAGACAGCACCTCGCTCTGCCTGCGGTGGGCTGGTGCCCTGCCCGGGGTTTGTTTCCTGCCTTGGCGCCCTGTGTTGGCTGCGATTGGCTCCTGCAGACCCCTGTGACCCTGTAGTTAGGGTAGAGCGGCTTGGATAATGACTGACTGACCTCACTGTGTTCATGCTGCATCCCTGCAAGATGACATTTTGAAACCCCGGCTTATCTTGTATGACTTATTGCTTTGGTTGGCGTCTCTGGAATCTCCTGTTTGCTTAACCTTTCGTTACACACGCCAGACCTGGGGTGTCACATTTAGGTTCTGGCAGGCTGTGGTGGCTCTTGGTTTTCATTCCAACCACTTTGTTAATTACTGCTGCTAACAGAAGGGATTTCATTTGCCTTCATTTTTATTTGACTTCCTTGTTTTAAAACCCGTCATTGTTTCTTTGTACTTCAACCAGCCAACAATAACGAAATGCAAAGCGAGCCAACAGCTAACCAGCACAATCCGTGATCTCCACCAGGGTAATGTCTTAATTAGAAGCTCTTCACGTTACATTGACTCCATTTCCTTTTTAGTGTTCTCATTCAGCCACACAAAGCATTTCCGAAACTGTTGCTTTTCTTTGTCCGAGAGAATTTTCAAAACATTTTGAGAACTAAAGATCGAATACTTCTCTGACTTTTCACTTTTTCTTTGTAAAATGAAGCAATGTTTCTGAATGTTAACAGGGGGCAGCGCAAGGAAAGTGTGGCGTCCCAAGCGGGTCGTCCCATTTAAATGTCTGAAGACTCTTAAAGCACTTAAAGCAGGGGTGTCCAACGCCGGTCCTGGAGGGCCGCAGTGGCTGCAGGTTTTCATTCTCCCCCTTTTCCTAATCAGTTTTCGTTGCTAATTAACTCCTTTATCGTTCCTTTTAATAGCCCTGTTTTAAAGGACTCAGTCCTCTGAAGTGATTCGTTTCTTCATGAAATGGCAGCCAATCAGAAATGCGATGTGAGACGAGCCAATAGATGACCAGCTAAACTGGGATTTCAAACGCCGCCCAGTTTCTTACTTCTTGCTGTTCATTAAAGCCGTTTTTGGATAGCAGGACTTGTTGCTGCTCTCATTCTGTTGATCTTCTGTTTTTTTCGAAGACCACCGTCGAGATGTTTGGGAGACCTGAGCAGACCAACATGACCGAGACCCTCACCTTACTTTATTTTTGGGTGATCTGCTCGTTTTTGTGTCTCATTATCGTTTGGCTGCTCGTTAAGGAAAAAGAAACAACTAAGGGGGTCCGAGTCACGTCAAGTAAAACGAAGGCAAAACAGCACTGACAACGACTGACTAGTTAAGAAAATGGTTAGCATGAAATCCTACAGCAAAACGAGCAGATCACCCAAAAATAAAAGTAAGGTGAAGGTCTCGGTCATGTTGGTCTGCTCAGGTCACCAAAACGTCTTGACGGTGGTCTTCAACAAAACAGAAAATCAACAGAATGAGAGCAGCAGCAAGTCCTGATATCCAATAACGGCTTTAATGAACAGCAAGAATTAAGAAACTGGTTGGAGTTTGAAATCCCAGTTTAACTGGTCATCTGTTGGCTCGTCTACACATCGCATTTCTGATTGGCTGCCATTTCATGGAGAAACGAATCAATTCAGAGGACTGAATCCTTAACAACAGGGCTGTTAAAAGGAATGGTAAAGGAGTTAATTAGCAGCGAAAACTGATTAGGAAAAGGGGGAGAATGAAAACCTGCAGCCACATGTGGCCCACCAGGACACCCCCGACTTACAAGCTCGATGGCCTTGCCCCTTCAGCGGGAGTTTTAAGAGCAAAGGGAACTGGATTGATTCGTCGGGTCTAGCGGAGCTCCAACTCTCGGTTGCTCTGGCCAGTTAGTGGCGACCCCTTCTGGAAGGGCTGTGGTTAAGCAACTTCCTCGGACGGCAATCCCGGCGCTGTGGGGAGAGAAAGAGACGATGGTGTTAGCGGCTGCACCCCCTCTCGTCCCGGTGGGTGGGTCCTTATCTTGACTTAGCCTGTGAGGAGATTCAAAGACACACATGAGCGACACACGTGAATGAAAACAAAGGGAAAAGAATCATTTTGCATTGGCACAAATAATAGTTACTAAACAAGAAATTGACGTACACGGTTGCCACTGCGGCCTTCTAGGGTCTGAGTTTGAGACCCCTGAAGAAGAGCGACCCAGCGTTAGACAGTTCTGGAGTATTTTAGGTCTCCAAAGTCTCCAAACCACCACCATTTTCTGCACTCGTTTGTCGTTTCTTTCACTCAACTTCATTTTTTCTGAGTTTAACGCATCTGTGTTCTAATGTTGTCTCATCTATTTTAGGGCCTAAGCTCACCCCCCCCCCCCACCCCCCCCCAAACCCCCCATTGAAGTTTGTCTGTGCTTTTTATAGCACCTTTCCTCCCAAAGCAATGTCCTGCCTGCAGATGTGGACAGAATTGACACCTGTGGCCTTGCGATTGCTGCCCAGTCATCTGTCCGTCTGCAAGTCTGCACGCGCCCACGGGTGGACAGCTGCTAGCTGCATTTCACCGGGCAGGAAAAGATAAACACTTGAGCGCAGAGCGGGGAGTGTGAGGACGTCGGAGATAAACAAGAATACATTTTTTCCAGAAGTTATTAATAAACAAATCCAATGGAAATCATGAGTTTGCAGCTCTTCTAGGCATGACGCCAGCTCAGGGCCCATCTCACCAGTCATGACAGCACATGGCACTTGTCGGCAGGAATACAAACTAAACAATGTGGGCGCCAGCCATCTATCTGTGTATTTCTCTGTGGAGTTGCACATTGTGGGACTGTTGTCACCACTCAGGTCTTCAGGACAACATGGCAGCACACAAACAGCATCATGCCTGGTGCCTATTAAAGATGTTCACCCCTTGGAAGTCTTCACATTGTTACGAATGCAACATTGAATCACAGTGGACTTCATTTGGCTTTTTTGACATCAATCCATCCATCCATTTTCCAACACAGGGTCACGGGGGTGTGCTGGAGCCAATCCCAGCCAACACAGGGCACAAGGCAGGAACCAATCCCGGGCAGGGTGCCAACCCACCACGATTTTTGACATTCATCTCTATATATACAGTAACTCCCTCTATATAAAATCCAACATCTGTCTGTCTGCTTTTCATGAGAGAACGGATTTAGATCGGGATTTTTTCTAGAATTTGCTTGAATATTCCGGTTGATTTTGCGACTTCTCTCATCGGGCTTGCAGTCACGATATATTCGTGGGACATTGGGGGTGTGACGTCAGGAGTAGGCGGGGCAATCCTCACTGTCCTGTTTCACTACTATGTGGGCGGAGCCGTGGGGGGGTGGTTAGTATCTTATATATAAATGTCTGTGCGTGGGAGAGTGTGTGTGTGTCTGTCTGTCCGGCCCAGTAGTGAGAGGTGGAGTCGAGGTAAGAGCTTCGCCTCCAAGGAAATAGAAAACTTGTTAGCCACAAATAACACAAACGAGGCGAGCACGTCAGCAAAACAAAACCTCCGAAGAAAGTCGCTAACATCGGCAAAACGCTAACCCTTTTACTTTTCCTCCTGCCGCTAATGCCCTGGTGAGGTGAGATAGTCTGCAAAACGAATCCTCCTCGGAGAGAGACGCCCAGAGGAGTTCCCTTCAATTACCTGACATCTCTACATTTCAGTTTATCTTCTGACGATTTCAATTGTTTCTGGGACCCCAGGCTTTTTACAGCACAGGCTTGCATGGCTATATATATATCGTCACACACGAGCGATTAGAGGGCAGCCAAAGAACCCGATGTGCCGCACAAACCCGCAAGACAGGGGAGGAGAACAGAGTACTAATCGCTCTCTCTTTTCTCTCACAGGAAAGACAAACTGCAAAAGAGCCCGGTACCATGAATTCACCTCCAGCCTTCCGGGCTACTTCCACGTTCCTCAGTCGCATACCGTCCCTTCCCGATGACGTCACCATCATCCCAGGATTCCCCACTCCTCCCGGCATCCTTTCCGCCATCCCCTCCTCCATAAATACACCAGAAGGTGGCTTGTAAATGCCTTCAGTTGTCAAATCACTGTATAAGCTACACTATATGGGGACGGATCCCCAACCCTTAACGCTGGACAGACAGACAGATAGATAGATTTTGGTATAGTAGGCAGGATTAGATAGATAGATAGATAGATAGATTGATTGATTCACGGGCAATGCCGGGTACATCTATAACCGGTCTGGATTCTGTCTGCTGTGGCGTTTCAGACGCCCTTGAAATAGACTTTTTTTTGGCATCGGAAGTGGACCTTTCAATTCTACGTCTTTTTTTCGGTGGCATGGGTATATTAGCGAAAAGCAGGACAATTATAATGTGTTACATGGTATAACGTACGGAATAAGCACCACAGTTAGATGAACTTACCTTATTTACAATACGTCGGAAAAGCGAACAAATAGCAGTCAGTCAGTCAGAAAGACCAACACTGAAATCGTACTGTGTTGGCAGACAGCCTGCCTTCCCTTTCTTGAGATGTTTCATCTGCTCTTGCATCAGCAGCCCTTCTCTTTTGGCAGACGCCTGGTTTCTCTTTCTTCAAATGATTCACAGGGACCAAACGTGCCGCTAGATGTCGCCGCTGTTAACGGCTGTTGCAACGTGCGGCCATTTTGTCAACGATAAGTATGGGGACGTGTGCCAAACGTTGTGTCGGTGAAGAGGTGCCCTGTGCTTCACCACAAACATTTTCCCCAACCAAACATACCCCATGACCTCCTCCTGGTCACAAAGGAGCCCCATCCCCAGTTTGGTGGTGATCGGACGCCCAGTGCAGATTTGTATGGCGGACAAACAAACAAACAGACATACATACACACATACATACATAGACTGTGCTTCATTATTTATTTTATTTATATATATTATATATATATTTATATACAGGGTGAGTCAAAATTATGTTAACAATAATGGTACTGGCTATGTATAGACATATGTCATTTTTGTGGACAATTGTTTTGTGAATAAATTGTTTCCGCCATTCAATTGTTAACATCGTTTCGACCCACCCTGTATATTATATATATATATATATATATATATATATATATATATATATATATATATATATATATATATATATATATAAAATTTAAAGTCTGTCTGTCTGTATGTATGTATGTCTGCTTTTCATGAGATACCTACTTAACGGAATTAGATATTTTTTTCTTTTCTAGAATTTGCTTGAACATTCCAGTTGATTTGGCGACTTGTCTCATCGCGCTAAGTATCCGAGTTCACTTACAGAAGTGATTTATTGGCGCTATTCCGAGTGACAGGCTGCAGGCCGAGGGGAGCCGGGCAGGGCCCTCCTCACTCACATGCCAGCCTCCGTTCCAGTCGCTCTACCTCTGGCCATGTTTTGCAGTTTACTATGCGGGCAGAGCCATTGGGGGACAGCTGGTCATCTTAGACTGACTGGGGGCCACTGGGGCCTTTCATGTTAGGCCTGAATAAGACCCACCGCTGTCCGCCATTCCAGTCCTATCATCACCTCAAGTGTCTTCTTAGTCCAAGGTTTGATTAGGCCTGTTAGAATGACCGCTCCCCATCTGGGAACAGCACGGCTTTAGTTCCACCAGGCGGACCCCAATGGTAAAAGCAAATGAAATGAGGCTCATCTGGGTTAAGGTCAGCACTCTTTAATGCTAACTGTAGGCTACTGTTGAATGAAGATACATCAAACCCTGCTCAGGACACAGGGACCACGTCTCAGACGGGCAGCGCTCAGGCTCTTTGACCCGGGCACGCATTTATACAATATATATATATATATATATATCTATGTATTTATATATACACACATTTACAGAGCACACCCTACCATGAGTCTGCTTCAATACCCCATCCCATCCCATCCCATCCCACCCAGACCCCAATGCTTCACCCTGTGCTGTCACCTTAGCAATTCGGCAATCAGGTCATGAAGTTCAGCACTCAGCTCCGCTGGGTTTATAGATTCACTAATGAGGGTGGCCAGACAGGTGCCACCCTCTAGAACCGATGGCGGCCGCAAGAACAAGAAGCGTAGGCAACGGCGCGCCAGCTCCGGGTAATAATGTTGTTTGGAAAAGAAATAGATGGCCGGCAAATTTTCCAGGCTGACTTCCAACCTGTTCTCCCCACCTTCAAAGTCCAAGAGCGCCTCCAGCTGCTCTTTAAAGGCTGGTAGCAGAAACCGGTTGGCCCCCTCCATCGTGCGTCCCAGGGGCGATTCATGGAAAGCACTCCGTTGACTGTCGGTGATTATCCGTGCCATTTCTGGGCAGCGCACCTCCGCCAGAGTGCCCAGCGAGCAGCCATGCAAGTGGTGGAGAACGGGAATGAAAATCTCTGGTGGCACATCCCGGATCGGGATGGCGGCCCCAGTGACACTACGCGATTCTGAAAAGTCACCTAACAGCATGGCCTGGAAATAATCTGAGCCATTTGTGACGGCGTGCCGACTGGCGGCCACCCGGAATCCATCATCCAGCAGGAATACCAAGTCGGCTTCCCCAGTTTCTGTCATCAGCTTGTAGGGACAGCCCTGCTCAGTGCCACCAGTGGAAGGGACAAGGGACGTAGATCTTCGGATATCCTTTTCCCTGCGTTCTACCACCTCATCCTTGGTTTGGTCTTCCTCACCGTGGCCCAGCAAGAAGGTGATGGCATCAACCAGCAAGACATAGAAAGGGCTAGAAAGCTGGGCTGGTTGTGAGACTGAGGTCTTAGCTCCACACAGAGCCTCAAGTGTTAAACCAGCATGGCAACTAGAGGAGGAGGACACCAAGTCAAGGGTCAGCTGTAGCCCACCATGATCCAAAAGCAGCTTTCGTAACAGGGCTTCATTCCTACAAAAGAGAATGACAGAAATGACACAAGTGGACATAAAACATCTCAAAGAAGGGCAGCTGCCCACCGTGGCCTGTCTGGCACTGCTTTAGTTCACTGGCACCTCAAATGGGCAACACAAAAGTCTATCTGGACAAGCTGCCCCCCCAGTTGCCATGTCAAACTCCACACCATGGAATCTCCTCACCTAACACTCAAAGGACTGGTGGCCAACAGATAAATCTGAACATCCAGGGTGTCGGAGTGTGGGTCACCGTGTGCCCTTTCGTTACCAACAGACCAGCTCACATTCTTCCTGTCCTCCTTAGCACAGCGGTGAGAATTCACCCCATCCACACCCTGGCATACACAGAACAGGCAAACTAATGAGGCAAGTGGCTGCTGCAGCTCACCAGGATGCCCACACTGTCCTGTGTGCGGGTGGCCGTACCCGTCACCTGGTCACGCCCACTGCACAGGGTGGCGCTTCAGCGCCTCTTGTCCTTCCCTCTCAGCCCCCTCAGGGCAAAACACCCGTCATACATATGCAGAGCAGGTTAGAGATAACGGAAGTAGGAAAATTCGAAAGTCTCAAGGAAACCAGAGTAAAGATCGCATTGGCGCAAACAAACGGAAAATATTACTCGGTGAAATAACGGAACAGCAAAAAGAGATCGAATGGTGTTTGAGGATGTCTGGAGGAGAAGGGAGACAAGGCAGTGACTTTTAAATGTTCGAAGCGCCGCAAGAAATGCAGATCACGCTGCACAGGAGCAGCAGCAAGCCAGCAGGTGATCGAGCAAAGTTTAAGAGGGGGTTTCGGAGGAGCGAGCGCATCTCCTTGGGGTGCGTCCAGCCCCCCTCTTCACAATGTTTGCGTAGCGCTTGGCATTAGTGGGGTTTAGAGGTTGGTGAACGAAGAGAGTAAATAAATAAAACAGAATTAAAACATTTAAATGCTCATTCTAAAAATGTTATTTATCAGATCCTGCCAAGTTTTGAAAAAGTTCTGCACAGATCCTCTAAATGTGAATTTGATTTTTTCCAATTTCAGATAGTATTGAAGATCAGTTACCCACCGACTTAGAACAGGAGAGTTAGGAGTCTTCCAATTGAGCAAAATAAGCCTACGTGCCAATGGTGTAGTAAAGGCAATCACAGTTTGGTGGTCCTTCTCTACGTGAAGCCCCTCTGTGAGCCCACCACGCTCAGCTGTTAGTGGATTAGGAGGGCTTGTGACCCCCAGGCTGTCTGAAAGGCATTAAAAGATTTTGGTCCAGAATGATGTTCATTTAGTGCAGGCACGAAACATGTGACCCGGTGAGGCTGGAGCTTGATTGCAACATTCACAGGTTGGAACATTTTGGAGAATTTTAAACGAGAGAGATGCGCAGGATAAAAGATTTTAAGTTGAAGAATTGAATTCTTTGCACACATGGAGCTCGAGTGAACTCTGTGGGTGGCTGCCTTCCACTCCATTTCTTTCCTTAAACGACACCCAAACAGAAAAAAAATGTGAAGTGAGTGAGCCAACAGAAGACCACCTAAGTCAGGGCCACAAACTCCAACCAGTTGCTTCATTAGACGCGGATTTTTGTTATTAATTAAATCCGTTCTTTAATTCCGTGGCTTGTTGCTGCTCTCATTGTGCAATAGCAGATATGTCCGAAATTGTGGATTTTCTCTTTTCTAAGAGCACTGGTCAAATGTTTTGTGGACCTGAGAATATCAACATTCCTGGGACCTTCACCTTTCTTTATCTTTATATATAATACACTACCATGGCTGTTCGTTTGTCTGTCCAGGATTTTAAATCACCTCGTAAAAAGTTTGACCTATTGATCTGAAATTTGGTACACATATACTACGGGACGTCTACTATCCACTTTCAGGGTGATGATTGACCTCCAAAAGTTATTCCTCTTTTTATTTTATTGTAGAATCAACTCTTGGGCAGCGGCCAGCAGGGCGGTTGTGTGGCACATGCATACGGGCGCCGTTCTCATCCTTACCACCTTCACCATCACTTCCCCTACCTCTTCATATTTTAAATCATTCTTGAGGCAGATTGAACACTTAAGTGCCAGCTTATAATAATAATAATAATAATTAATTCTTTGCATTTATATAGCGCTTTTCTCACTACTCAAAGCGCTCAGCAATTGCAAGTTAAGGGCCTTGCTGAAGGGCCCAACAGAGCAGAGTCCCTATTGGCATTTACGGGATTCGAACTGGCAACCTTCCGATTGCCAGTGCAGATCCCTAGCCTCAGAGCCACCACTGAAAAATTACAGAAAACGTACTAAGTGATTGCAACACAAACACTGACTTAATGAGTTTTAACGTGAAAAGATGCCAACGGAAGAAGAGGAGGGCCGCTAGGGTGAAGACAAGAAGAGCTGCTCGGGAACAGCAGGCGTATCAACCTCTGAGCAAACGATTGCTAATCATACAGAGAAAACTAGGAATGGTCAAGTCAAGTGGATTCACTGCATGTTATCGTTATTGCAGTGCGCCGTTACTGGTTTTCAGATATTGTATGATGGACACCAGTTGTTTTGGATCATTTTGTATCTCATTATTGTATAGCTGCTAATTAACGAAAAAGAAACAAGGGGTCTGAGTTTTCAAGAGCAAGTCCATTCAAATGAATGGAAAAGAAGTTAATTAGCAGCAAAAACAGGTCACTCATTCAGAAAAGGGTTAGAATGAAAACCTGCAGCCACTGTGGCCCACCAGGACCGGAGTTGTGGACCCCTGCTTCAGAGCTTTCAGAATCCGTTACAAACAACAACATTTGTTAAACACTGAAGTGTGGTCTTCAAAACCCCTCACAGTGCTGAAAGTGCACTTGTTAGAGAGTCGCATGATCTTTTGATTGAATGCGGATATGCTGGTAACGGTGGACCCCAAGTGCAGCTTTTTACCCAGTAAACCATTACATGTTGCAGGACTGGTTACAGCATCGGGGTGGGATGTTGAGAATCGCGCTGCAATGCTTCACAATTGTAGGGTTTTACTTTTGAATTTGGGGAAATCACACATTAACTTGTAGAGTACTTCTAGGTTTACTGTAGGAATGGATGGTAAGCTGTTTGAGGTGGTATGTCAGATTCAACTCTGCTTGTAGGGCGCAGTGCATTTAGACAAAACAAAAAGTTTTACGGGTGTGCAAAAAAAATGCACACATTAAAACATTAAATATTTTCCATAAAAGGTGCAAATCTGTGTATGAAAAGGGAGGAGGACATTTGATTTTCTGCCACCATATTCGTATCTTACAGGTGATGTCACGGTGTATGGTGTAGTTAGTGTGGACGGTTTGTAATAAGTGTGCCTACCCCTTGAAAAACAACCAAACTACCATAAAACACTCGAGTACAGCACGGGTCCACAACGGGCAGGGACGTCTTGTGTGACCTCACCCAGGGTCACCACTGCCTATAGGACGCCTGAGGTCCGTTGGCATTCCCAAGAGTGAGTTGGCTGTGCCTTTGTGGGCTCCAGAATGACTTGTCACAGGAACTCTGACGTGCTTTGACCTCTTAAATCGCTCCTTAAAAACTTACTTGATTCATCATATACACACGTACACACACACATGTACGTACGTACGTACACACACACGTACGTACGTACGTACGTACACACACACAAACGTATGTACACACACATATACACACGTACACACACACACACGTACGTACATACACACACACGTACGTGCGTACGTACACACACACGTACGTACACACACACGTACGTGCGTACGTACCTACACACACACACGTACGTACACACACACACACACGTCCACATACACACACGTACGTACGTACGTACGTACGTACACACACACACACGTACGTACGTACACACACACGTACGTACACACACGTACACACACACACACACGTACGTACGTACGTACACACGTACGTACGTACACACACGTACACACACACGTACATACGTACGTACACACACACGTACGTACACACAAACACACGTACGTATGTACGTACGTGCACACACGTACGTGCACACACAAACACACGTACGTACGTACGTACGTGCACACACGTACGTACACACACACACACGTACGTACACACACACGTACGTACACACACACACGTACGTACACACACACATATACACACGTACACACACACGTACATACGTACGTACACACACACGTACGTACGTACACACACACACGTATGTACGTACACACACACACGTATGTACGTACGTACACACAAACACGTACGTACACACAAACGTACGTACGTACGTACGTACACACACACACACGTACGTACACACACACACACGTACGTACATACACACATGTACGTACACACACACATGTACGTACACACACACACATGTACGTACACATTCACACACGTACGTACGTACGTACACACACACACGTACGTACGTACGTACACACACGTACACACACACACGTACGTACGTACGTACACACACACGTACGTACGTACGTACACACACACGTACGTACGTACGTACGTACACACACACGTACGTACGTACACACACACGTACGTACACACAAACACACGTACGTACGTACGTACACACACACACACGTACACACACACGTACATACGTACGTACACACACACGTACGTACACACAAACACACGTACGTACGTACGTACGTGCACACACGTACGTGCACACACAAACACACGTACGTACGTACGTACGTGCACACACGTACGTGCACACACACACACGTACGTACACACACACGTACGTACACACACACACGTACGTACACACACACATATACACACGTACACACACACGTACGTACGTACACAAACACGTACGTACGTAAACACACACACGTATGTACACACACACACACGTACGTACGTACGTACACACAAACACGTACGTACACACAAACGTACGTACGTACGTACGTACGTACACACACACACACGTACGTACACACACACACACGTACGTACGTACGTACACACACACATGTACGTACACACACACACACGTACACACACTTGCACGTACGTACGTACGTACGTACGTACGTACACACACACACGTACGTACGTACGTACACACACGTACACACACGTACGTACGTACGTACGTACACACACACGTACGTACGTACGTACACACACACGTACGTACGTACGTACACACACACGTACGTACGTACGTACACACACGTACGTACGTACACACACACGTACGTACACACAAACACACGTACGTACGTACGTGCACACACACACACGTACGTACACACACACACGTACGTACGTACGTACACACACACACGTACGTACGTACGTACACACACACACGTACGTACGTACACACACACACGTACGTACGTACACACACACACGTACGTACGTACGTACACACACACACGTACGTACACACACACACGTACGTACACACACACGTACGTACACACACACACACGTACGTACACACACACACGTACGTACGTACGTACACACACACACGTACGTACACACACATATACACACGTACGTACGTACGTACACACACACACGTACGTACACACACATATACACACGTACACACACACGTACGTACGTACACACACGTACGTACGTACGTACACACACGTACGTACACACACACACACGTACGTACGTACGTACACACACGTACGTACGTACACACACACGTACGTACGTACACACACGTACGTACGTACACACACGTACGTACGTACGTACGTACACACACACACGTACGTTTACTATAACCTAAACGGTTTACTTTTATATTTCTTCTTATTATGTATTAGTTGTGTAAATCCATGCTGTAAAAAGCCCGGGCTTCTAGAAACGATTGAAAGCATTAGGAAAAAAAAAATTGAAATGCAGAGTCGGCAATTTCGTTTTGTGGATGTGCTCACCTCCATTGTTTATCAGCAGGTAAGCGAGTTTCTCTCGCCTCAGAGGTTTCGTTTTGCCGTTGTGGTCGCCACGCTTGTGTATTACCGGCTTAGCGAGTTTGTCTTTTGTCGGCGGTTTCATGTTGGCGACGGAGTCACTTTCTTTCAGCTTCATGCTGTAGCCTTGCAATTCCGGGCCGAACAGACAGACACACTTTCACATGTAGACGTTTATATAAAAGATTAGCTGTTCCCCACATAGTAGTGAAACGGGACAAACTTTAAACATCAATAAAAAAAATGTAAAAAAAAAAGTAATAATTTGCATTGAGAAGAATTTATATTGATATTTTTCGTATCTGAGAGCCTCTTACTATAAAATATCTTTGGTTTTGCAATCAGGGGTGAGTGGACAGACAGACAATTGGCCGGCTGTTTCGCATTTTGGCCGTGAGGTGTGGCCATAGTCTAAATTACTACAAATGACCAGCGTATATGCTACTTTGGCCAGCCATTTCATGAAGTGCCAAGAACTCCCAGGCCAAAATCCGATGTGCTTATTTAAGACTGTCCGCTCAAGGTGCGAAGATTCTTAAAAACTTTCAAATGCAGAGTCAGAAGTGAGTTTTCCATTCTGCACGAGAAACTGCTCAAGGCGGGTCTTGTTCAGAAAGTGGATGCCACTTGAGACGGCCTTCCCCTCGCCCAAACACTAACCTTAAGGTTAATAAAATAGGACCCTGATGTTAAGTCACTATTTTAGGGCTAAAATGATAACAGATATTTGAAATCTACTTATATACCTAATCTTAATTATTGTGAAACAACCAAGCAGTGTCCGCTTTCTGAACAAGAGCCGCCAAGGCTACACTTGATGCAATTGCACTACTAAGTGCACAACAAATCGCTGCTCATGCCTTCCTACTTTAGCCGATTGCCCCATGCCAGTTCGCAAACTGGCTGGCCAAATCCCAAAATTGAGGAAAAGATCGGACATTGGCCGGCCAATTTACAGCAACATTGGTTATTTCCCCGATTTGGCCGTTTTATATATATATATATATATATATATATATATATATATATATATATACTAGACAAAGAGCCCGTTTTGAAAACATAAGATGAAACGGGCACGAGTTTGTGTCAGCAGTGTATGAAGAACAAATGCTAAGTAACGAAGAAGTTGTTTTGTAATGATTGTAGTCCGCTTTACTCATTACTGTACAGGCTTGTACTGTTAGTTGATGAATTTTCCAAGCCTATAGTATAATGTTGAATGATGAATGTTCCAGTACAATATGGAATAGTAATAAGTATTAGCACCACAAACCTGATATAGGTGTATTGAATGAATGCGTAATTGAATCAGAATGCGTAGTTAGGCCTCGAGCTGTAGTCGAAATCGCCTTTCAGGCCTCTAGAGCTTTAATCCAAGTCGCCTTTCTCTTTGAATTTTTGCGGCTGTAAATCTGCCGCCTGCCGCGATGTTGGTGTCGGATGTCGGTCTCGTAAGGTTTTTCGGGCAGCTGCGCAGAAGGCGACTGCGCATTCGGCTTCGGACAGACGTGAGTGAGTGAGGAGGCAGGCGAATTATGTATTTATTATTATGTATATTTTATATATACCCTGTATATATATATATATATATATATATATATATATATACACACACACACACACACACACACACACACACACACATATACATAGCATTCGTAGTCTGAAACACGATCTGATTGTATGGGAGGTTACCAACCACACGCAGTGTAAAGAGGCTTCGCTTCTGATGCTGATGTCCGATCCCCGCGAGGGGTGCAGTGTGTACGCCTGATGAGCCCAAATAAGGGCGAAACACATGTTGCGTACTTTTTGCATTATTTGACAGTAAAACTATATAACATTAAAATATATATATATTTTATGTTCATTAATTTTATTTCTATTTATGTTATTCAAGTTAATTGTATGTTTTTCTTTAATTCTATTATTGTAAAGCAATTTGGCCACAGCATTCCGATGTTTTAAATGTGCTATATAAATGAAGTTGACATTGACATATATTATATATTATAGCGAAAAGTCAAGCAAAATGACACCTTTTATTGGCTAACTAAAAAGATTACAATATGCATATTAAATATATGCATATTATTTCATATAGATAGATATATGCATATTATTTCATATAGATAGATATATGCATATTATTTCATATAGATAGATAGATAGATAGATAGATAGATAGATAGATAGATAGATAGATAGATAGATAGATAGATAGATAGATACTTTATTAATCCCAAGGGGAAATTCACAATATAACAATATTATTATTATATATATATATATATATATATATATATATATATCCCAGAGAGAGAGAAGAGTCATAACTGACATTTATTTTGCTTTTGCATTTACCATTTTGTTTGCACTTCAGATCACATATTTTTGATAATTGGTCTATCACTGTGTTAACTTCATCTTTGTCATTTTATTAAGTGCTTTACTCGAAGCCCTTTGTATTTTTTAAGAACTATGCTCAAGTCAACAGCACAGTAAAATCCTGCTTTTTCCATCTCAGGCGAATTGCCAAACTCAAACCAATTCTGCCTTACCACCTCCTGGAATCAGTAATCCATGCATTCATTACGTCCCGGCTCGACTATTCTAATTCCTGCCTATATGGTATTAGTAAAGCCACTCTTTCGAGACTCCAATTGGTTCAAAATGCGGCTGCAAGACTTTTAACTGGAAGCAGCAGCAGCCAACACATTACACCGATTTTAAAAACCCTACACTGGCTGCCGGTTAGCTTCAGAATTGATTTTAAGATACTCCTCTTAACCTATAAGGCACTAAATGGTCTAGCCCCTGCCTACTTGAGTGTCTTGCTCCATCGTCACAATCCCCCTCGTGTTCTTAGATCCGCAGATCAGCTGCTCCTAACCGTTCCCAAGGCACATTTTAAAGCTCGTGGTGAAAGGGCTTTTTCTGTCTGTGCACCCAAGCTCTGGAACTCCTTACCTTTAGTGGTTAGGCAAGCCGCTTCAGTCGCCTCATTCAAATCACACCTAAAAACGCACTTCTTCACATTGGCTTTTAATTCTTAACCTGTCTTATTCCCACTTGCTTTTTGCTATTTCTCTGTTTTATTGGGTCCCCTGACCTGTTTTTTAGTGTCTCTGTTTTAATTCTCTCTTAATGTTTGTTTTTAATATTTTGCTTTTAGTCTTGCTTGTTTTAACTGTACAGCGCTTCGGTCAGTTGTAATGCTGTGTTTTTAAGCGCTTAACAAATAAAAATGGTATGGTATGTAAAATTTTCATTAGTTCCTTGCACGCAGCCTAAAGGGGCTGCACTCCGTAGTACTCACCGGCAAAGGAAGGGCAAGGCGAGTGTGCAGGCCACCTTGTCACCCTCAGATCCTGACATCATCATGTGACTCAGCACCCCAATTCCAAAGGGTGACTCAGACTGGACACGCAGGTTCTGTAGGAGTGTCGTACCTGCAGGGTAAAGCACAGCAGAAGGTGAGACCCACCATGCCTAGCAACTCCAGTAAGACTCCTCAAGTGTTCACGTGTTCTCCATCCTCAGCACATTACGCAGCCAGTAGTCTCTAATTTCTCAACTATTATTACAATGGTGCAGATTTTCTACATCACCCAAATCATGGGCCCTAGTGCCCCCCAAACTCATGTAACCACCCCCTTGGAGAGACTTCCCAACGTGCAGCTCACCTAGCTGTCGGATACGCTGACAAACCTCCTTCTCCTGAGCGCTTGAGGAGCTTCCTTCTCCTCCTCCTCCTCCTAAGCATAGATCCGAAGACAAGATCAATCTGAGGCGGACCATGCTGACCCCAAAGATGCGCACAAAGGCTTCAAGGCAGTTTGGATTGCAGGTCAGGCGAGACAAGAGTCGAAAGCAGCGCGGGCTGGGGTTTGGAGAGAGGGTGAGGTAGTCTAGCAGTCCCCCAAGAACAGGAGGGGTGACTAGCACAGCACTTGGATCCAAAGCTTGTGAAAAGCGGGACAACAGCAGCAAGAGAGGGGCATCAGGACCCCAGGGCTCCGGGTGGTAAGGATGCGACCTGGCGTTGGCGCTTTGGGGAGTTCCCAGGGAGACCTCTGTGGACTGCAGGAGCTCACGGACAGGGGTACTAAGAAATTCTCGGTCTAGCTGTTGTTGCTGCAGCTGCAGATTGGCCGCAGTCCCTAGCCGTTTGTCCCCAGTGGTCAGTGAGCTATCTAGAGGGGTCTGTGGAGAGGGGGGTTCTCCTTGGGAAGAGCGGGAGCGACCACGCATCCTGCGGCGACAGCCACCACTTGGCGGTGTGCGGATTTCGCCCGTGGTCACCAGAGAGATGGGGTGATCCACCTCCATATTTCTACCACTAGGCTGGCAGGGGTGGACTGCTTCTGAACCTGCGGCACAAGGCTTCCTTATAGATGCAGCTTCTTCTTCCAGGTCCAGCTTCATAGTCTGCCAACGCTGTCCGCTTGCCCGACACCTGGACGCCTGTGCAGGCATGAAACTTCTGAGCTTGGGTTGCTCCAGTTTAACCGAATTCTCTATTGTGGGTGAGAGATGACCATTGGTGTTTAATGTTCTGTCTGTTATCCCGGTGGCCACCAGCGGCAGGTCAGCTGCACTTCCTTCTGTAGACCCAAAGGGGTGAGTGCTTTCTAGCAATGCCTGCTGGCTGCCTTCCCCATATCTTTCCACATTTTGGATGCCAGTACAGTTGAGTGCCGGACCTTCTGGTCCACTTCGGACTCCAAGGGAGAGGCCAGACTCCAGTCCCTCCGTAGGCTGTCCGTCCACTTCGGGGGGCTCAAGAGGAGGATTGAGAGAGTCGATCATTGGGCCTCCCCCAACCTCCAGGCCCTCCAGGTCTAGGACACCCTCTACAGGAGACCACTGCGGTGAAAGCTCTCCCGGACTTGCAATGTAACCCTCGGAAATTAACCATGACCTGCAAACAGAACAGAGGGGGCATCAAAACATTAGTTAGACGTCAGTCTTCTTGCACAGCTCCAAATAAGACACTTAGGAAGAAGTAAAATATTTAGCAGTTTTCACGCCATGAAGAAGCGAGGGGAGTGTGCAGGAGCAACAAAGAAATCAGCCGACCTACTGGGCAAAACATGCAAGCCAAGGTCGAGGTGTTGCATTGTATTTGTATTTCATAGTCTGTGCTTAGCTCCTAAAACCGGAGTTACCCCCCATGGGTACATGTAAGACTTTTACAGCCCATGTTTAGAATTACTTTAGAATTTACATCAGTAAAGGGTGGACATTAGTCATGAAGAAAGTCATTAGCTTCTCTAGGTAGAACAACGCTAAAAGGACAGTGGAAGATTAGGACAGGACTCTGTTAAGAGTTTAAATCAAACGGTACATCACAGTCAACAGTTACACAACATAGCCATCAATTCTCTCATTATATATAAAAATCCTGCGACAAGACTTTTTTCCAAGAGATTTTTTCAAGTCTCGCAAGATGAGACTTTGGCCAACTCACGCCTTCCTCTCAACCATATTCAGCCAAGCCCACGGCCCTCTCACCTCTCAGTCGTGTCAATGATGTTGTCAGACATACTTCATGCGCTCTCAGCTCTTATAAATTTTAACGTTTTCCTCACTTTAAGTTCCCAATTAAAGAAGTAGTATTATGGCCAAATCTTCCATCCATCCATTGGCCAAATCTTATTGAAGAATTTTATCCCGAAGGGTTATCAATAGAAGAATCAAGTACACGGGCAATCCTAGCACAGAGAAACGATGAAGTCAAACGAATTAATGTGAAAATTGTCGATCGGTTACACGTCTAATTGGTTAAATGCGTATCAATAGACTCTGCTGAAACAGTTGGTGGTGATGATGCGGAAAATGAAAACATCAACTTACAATCTCATGAAGAAAATCTACAACCGTTAACACCATCTGGTCTTCCACCAGCTGAATTACTGTTAGTAGAAGGATGGATTGTAATGTTATTGCGTAATTTATGTCGGAGTGATGGGCTGTGCAATAGGACAAGACAAGTTGTATTCAAAATTGGTCGAACAATTCGAACATGTAAAATTTTAACAGGCGACAAGAAAGGTAATGTGGTACATCTTCTGGGGATAACAAACAAAGGAGATCTCGATATGCCATTTGTATTAAAACGTTTACAGTTTCCCGTTAGAATAGTTTTTGCTATGACAATTAACAAATCACAGGGACAAACATTCAAAAAAGTCGTTTTATTTATTAGAGAGAAAGAAACGAAATTCACTCACGGGCAGTTATATGTTGCGTTGTCACGATGAAAGTCCAAACACGGGATCAAAATTCAATGAGATATTGACGAAAGTTTAATTCAAATAATTGTTTTTACTGAAGTTTTACAGTAAAAGTGTAAGTTTAAAAGGTATTTGTGTGTTAATTTCAAAGCCAAACAAAACAAAATCAACAAATACCTCTAATGCAACATGAAACATAATTTTCTTTCAAATTATTACGTTTTACTATTTTTTACTATGGTTAAATACTTGCTGTAATGTACAATAGTTAAATTTATTACGCATATGTAACAATTTCCATGAAAATAGCAATCTATTTAAAAATTGTACATCTGCCTCCCCACACGCAAGTAGCAGAACCGCAAAGAGGCTAGCATGTACTGACGCCCCGGGAGTTGGCAAGCGAAGCAGGGAGGGGGCACAGCCCCCTAATTTTATAATAAGAATAAAAAGGATTCTTCACTATAACATTCCATTGAAGGTGTTACAAGTTTGAGAACTGAATTGGGGGAACTTGCTCACACACTCTTAAGCAGGGGACCCCAACTCTGGTCCTGGAGGGCTGCAGTGGCTACTGGTTTTCATTCGGACCCTTTTCTTAATTGGTGGCCAGTTTTTGCTGCTAATTAACTCCTTTTCCTTTCATTTTAATTGTCTTGTTCCCGTGAATTTCTTCATCGGTCCTCTGATTTGCTTCATTACTTTTCTTAAACAGAAATGAAACGTGAAGAGAGTGAGCCGACAGAAGACCAGCTAAGTCAGGGCCTCAAACTCCAACCAGTTGCTTAATGAGGCACCGAGTCTCGACGTTAATTAAACTCTTTAGTCCTTTAATTCCGCGGCTCGTTGCTGCTCTCATTGTGCGATAGCAGACATTTCAGAAATTGTTGATTTACTCTTTTCTAAGAGCTCTGTTAAAATGTTTTGGGGACCTGAGCAGATCAGCATTCCTCAGACCGTCACCTTTCTTTATGTTCACATATCGTATGACTGACAATGTCTTGCTGATCACATTTGCTGATTAAGGAAAAAGAAACAATTAAGGGGTCTGAGTCTTCAAGAGAAAGTCGAATAAAATTAACTCAAAAAGACGTTAATTAGGAGCGCAAACTCATCACTAATTAAGAAAAAAGGTTTAGAATGAAGACCTGCAGAGCCACTGGGTCCCTCCAGGCCCGGAGTTGGGGACATCTGCTGTAAAGGTAATAGTGGAGGAGAGAAATCCAGTCCAAGGCAGACGGTTATGTTCACAGGCCGGAGCCAACGACCTCAGAAACATGAGTGTCTGATCATTTTGTGGAGCTAGAAGGATCCAGCGTCCCGGGTTCAGATATTTCAGGCTTAAGAGTTCTCATGTTCTCCCTCGGTCTACAAGGAATTTCTCTCCTACATCTCCAAAAAGGTCTCCAAGCTGGCCCTGGGTGAGTGTGGGAATGTGCGCAAGTGGGCCCAGTGGTTTGCTCTTTCATATCTAAATAAACTGCTCAAAAAATTAAAGGAACACCTTTTAATGACAGTATAGCATCAAGTCAATGACACTTCTGGGCGATTGATCTGGTCAGTGAAGTAGCAGAGGGGCTTGTTCATCAGTCTCAGCTGCTTTGGTGCACTAGAGGGGGCAACAATGAGACAACCCCCCAAAACAGGAATGAATGGTTTAACAAGTGGAGGGAGGCCACCGACATTTTTCTCTCCTCGTCTGTTTTGTCACTCGTTTTGCATTTGGCTATGGTCAGTGTCACTACTGGTAGCATGAGGCCATACCTGTACCCTACAGAGGTGGCACAGGTAGTCCAACTTCTCCGGGATGGCATTGCCAGAAGGTTTGCTGTGCCTCCCAGCACAGTCTCAAGGGCATGGAGGAGATTCCAGGAGACAGACAGGCAGCTCTTCTAGGACAGCTGGACAGGGCCCCTCATAGAAGGTCCTTAACCCATCAGCAGGACCCACTAGAAGAACAGGACGAGCACTGCCAGAGCCTACAAAATGACCTCCAGCAGGCAGGCCACTGGTGTGAATGTCTCTGACCAAACAATCAGAAACAGACTTCATGAGGGTGGCCTGAGTGCCCAACGTCCTCTAGTGGGCCCTGTGCTCACTGCCCACCTGGTACCATGGAGCTCAATTGGCATTTGCCATAGAATACCAGAATTGGCAGGTCCACCACTGCGTTTTCACAGATGAGAGCAGGTTCACCCTGAGAACATGTAACAGACGGTAAAGGGCCTGGAGGAGCCGTGGAGAACGTTATGCTGCCTGTAATATCATTCAGCATGACCGGATTGGTGGTGGGTCAATGATGGTATACCTGGGGAGGCATATTCATGGACGGACGTACAGACCTCTACAGGCTAGACAACAATGGGCAACTTGACTGCCATTAGATATCGGGATGAAATCCTTGGACCCATTGTCATACCCTATGCTGGTTCCACTTGGTGCACGACAATGCCCGGCCTCATGTGGTGTGAGGATGAAGGAACTGATACCACGGACTGTATGACCCCAAAACCCCACGGTCGCTCGCCTGACCTCAATCCAATAGAACACCTCTGGGTAGGACATTATGTTTCAGTCCATCGTACACCTCAGATTATCCAGGAGCTCAGTGATGCACCGGTCCAGATCTTGGAGGAGATCCCCCAGGACACCATCCGTCATCTCATTAGGACGTGTCCGGCATGCATACAAGCACATTGGGGTTGGGGGGCTTTGAGTTGCCATACATGATTTGGAGTTGCTGCAATGAAATTTCGGCCAAATGGACTCGCCTGCCTGCCACATCATTTGTTCCCTTTGATTTTCGGGGTGTCTTTGAATTCAGCCCTCTGTTGGTTGATCATTTTCATTTCCATCCTTTCGTTCCTCACACATCACCATATTAGTCCATAGCAGTAGAGAGAGCCAGTTGTGTTCCTATCATTTTTTTCGAGCAGTTTATTTATGCTGCTAAGGTTTGTAAAGTAGGGTTTCATGACAACTTCTGACATGACCCATACAACCATCACTGGGCAGGGGGTCAGGACAGGAGGTTTGACTGTTAGTTTGTAGTCCATTTTAAGTTTGCCCTCCTGTTCTCTAAGTAACGAGAACTCGTGAGGACATCTACAAGAACCAAAAATGGCCTAAGAGGAGGTCTATGGAGATCCTCCTTTCCTGTCCAACACGGCAGTTGAAATTCTATCCTTCTAGTGCTTTTGTTGGGGCGGCTCTCCCCCCCACTCCGTGGATTCAGATAAATGACGGATGGCGCGTACCCTCAGCAATGCAGCCAGCTGCTATGTGTCTGCCTGCCTGCCTGCCTGCCTGCAAGGAGACAGTAGCATCAGGGGGGCAAACGCTGCCTGATGATGGGCACTGCCAGGTGCAAGCTTTTCTGTTCTTCCATAAATCGCATATATGAGAGCTGAGCCAGGCACGAGGAAACAAGATGGCAAAGCTCTCCATACTGAGGAGAGAGAGAGAGAACTGCAGGGAGCCCCCACAGCTTGCTGACTCATGCCCACCATCACTTACTGGCAAGGCCTAACATAAAGAACCAGTGGGTCATAAAACTCATATGGATCTCATTTTACACCCCAGTTCATCTCTTTCCACTTCCTCCCCCCACAGGTTTAATTTGAGCTTACGTCATCCCCACAAACTGGCGAGAGGTTCTGGCTTCCAAAAGAAATCTCCGGAAACAAAGTCGCTACCCTCAAATGCCCACACATGTGAAGTGCCAGGGGGAATGCATGTTCTACTGATACTCGATAGCCTTGCATTCCTCTGAAACACAAGTATTATTGGGGTTTATTTGCCCCACGTAAATGATGCACTCCTTTGAAGACCACCCCCAAACCCCCTTCCCATAATATACGTACCGAAGGCTCAGGAAGCTGGTGGAACTCTGGCTACTCTCTGCTGCGTCTCTCTTTGGAGGCCCATCACTGGGGTAGTCAAAGGACTGAGTGTACAAGCAGGCCACTTCCTCGTCCTCCTCTTCCTGCTGGTCATGGTTTTCCCCTTCCACAGATGCAAGCTTCTTCCCCCTGGCGAAGTCCACCAGGCGGGCTACCAGCAAGGGTACCAGCCCTGCCGCCTGGAGCTGCTCCAGGGCCACCTCGTCATAGATGAAGTCAATGAAGGCGTACACCACTAGATTCGATATGGACGCCGACGGGACCGTCCTCCCATCCAGCAAGCTGACCAGCAGCTCCAATCCCCCAGATTCACGTACTTTGGTCCTGTTGACCGCCTCACGGCAGCACAAGCACAGGGCGCGCACATAGTGTCCCGATTTGCTCGGCTCTCGCCGAATCTCCTCCACAAAACGGGGGATGACTCCCACAGAGCCGATGGTGGGACGTAGGCTGCCCTGAAGGCAGGCGTTGCACAAGACTTTGAGACTGGGCTCCCTCAGCAGGTCTCGGCCTGCACCACTGCCATTCTGAGAGAGGGCCAGAGTGCCCAGCTTGACCAGGGCGTCACATTTGGACATCTCCAGGGCACATTCCTGTGAGCAGCCCCTCGTCAGTTCCCAGAGAGCAGAAAGGGAGGCCAGAGTCACTTCCTGAGACACGTCAGGGCCGAGCTGTTCTACCAACGGAGGCAAGGCCCCCTGAGTCAGTAGCGCCAAGCGATGGGCTGGACTGTCAGAAAGGTGGCGCAGGGCCCGGATGACCGATTGCAAGCATTCAGAATCTGAGGTGAGGCGGAGAGCGTGCAGCAAGTGGGAGACGGCACCTGGGGGGTACAAAGAGACGGAGAGTGAGATCGATGACAAGAAGGCTGCGTGTGACAGCAGACACGGGCACATGTACTCACCCGCCTTGTGAATGAGGGCTGAATTCTCCGGGTTGACTGCCAGGTTGCCCAGCGCGCGGGCGGCTCGGTTCTGAACACTTTCGGCATTCAGGCACTTTAACACGGTCACTGCAAGAAGAGAAAGTCAGGATGAGAATGGGGGGGCATCAGAAGGAAGTCAAAGCTTTTGGGGTCCGTGCCTGCAGTCTGCAAGAAGGGCATTTGGGGTACGCGGCTGTGAGTGAGGAAAGAAAAACGGGTTACAGTGCCAAAGGGCAGCTTGAGCGAAATAACCAGGACTCAGAGCGCAAAAAGCCTGCAGCATTTATTCTTCTGATTTTGGCTTATTGAAAATGTTTAGGGCCTCAAAGATATTTTATGGCGTTGATTTCCAAGGGGCCAAAGGTTAGCTACTGTGCACTAAAATGTGTTCATTACAAGTTTCTAGTATGTGTTGTTCATATCGTTAGCGTGATGTTTAAGAACAACATGGATGGCAAAAACTACAGTTGTGCCATCAAGCAGTTTCTAATGTCAGAAAACAAAATGCCCATCAGAAGCTACCAGAACCAGAGCTCCCCCTTTGTGTAATAAAGTTACAGAATTCTGTCCTGGCAGGACGTTTCTTAAAGATGACCCCCCAGGGTAAACCAACCTTTATTACCTACTAGCCGTCCCCCAGGACAGTGAGGAGGGCCCTGCCCGGCTCCCCACTCCTGACGTCACGCATCCCCCTCCGCTCGGCCTGCTGCGTCTCTCTTGGATTAGCGCGAATATAATCGCTCCTGCAAGCAAAGTGTGACACTTCAAAATCAACTGGAATGTTCAAGCAAATTCTAGAAAAAAATCCAATCTAAATCTGCTAAGTACGTCTCTCGTTTGCTAGCTAATCGGAAGTAAGATACGCCCCGAGGCTGTCGCGTGAGTGAGGAGGGCCCACCACCCCATTGGCCCGCTGCGTCTCTCTCGGACTCGTGCAAATAAATTGGTGACGCAAGTGAACTCTGATACTTGAGAGAAGTCGCAAAATCAACTGGAATGTTCAAGCAAATTATAGAAAAACAGCCCACTCTAAATCCATTAAGTAGTTCTCTCATTCTCTAGCTAAGCGGAGGTAAGATACACCACGAGGCTGGAGCGCGAGTGAGGTGGGCCACAAACCAGAATGTTCAAGCAAATAATAGAAAAAGACGGATTTAAATCTGTTAAGTTGTTCTCTTGTTCGGAGGTAAGGTACGCACCAAGGCTGGTGCGAGAGTCCCTTCCGCCCGCAGCCTCTGTCTCAGATACGTGCAAATAAATCGGTACCGCAAGCGACCTGTGATTCTTAGCGTGCTGAGAGAGTCACAGAATCAACCGGAATGTTCAAGCAAATTACAGAAAAAAAACCCGATCGAAATCTGTTAAGAAGTTCTCTTGTTCGCTAGTTAAGCGGAGGCAAGGTACACCCCAAGGCTGGACTGTGAGTGAAGAGGGCCCGCCCCCCTCGGTCCGCTGCGTCTCTCTCGGATTTGTGCAAATAAATCAGTACAGCAAGTGAACCAGGATACATAGTGCAATGAGAGAAGTCGCAAAGTCAAACAAAATGTTCAAGCAAATTACAGAAAAAAACCCGATCGAAATCTGTTAACTAGTTCTCTCGTGAAAAGCGGACAGATGTTGGATTTTTACATATGCAGAAACTAGCCGTCCCCTGCGGCTTCGCCCGCGTAGCAGCGAAACAGGACAGTGAGGAGGGCCCTGCCAGGCTCCCCGCTCCTGATGCAACACTTCCCCATCCGCAGCCCCAGTCTCGGATTAGCGTGAATATATCGCTCCTACAAACAAACTATAATACTTAGCGTGTGTTATAATATGTTTTGTTATAATATTACATTTAATGTCACTGTCTCTGTGTACACCGTTATGGACTCACTCATACAGGCAGACCAAGTAAGGTACGCAGGGGCTCAGCATTTAGAATTGCAGAGCCAAGCACAGGACTAGATAGCCAAAGACAACTGGAGAATTGAATAGTCAGCCTAAAGACAGAATAATATACTTCTGTCCTCTGTCAGCACAAAAGCCTCTTTCCTTGTTGGGAGAATAAGAACTGCATGTAGGCATTGTGCTATTCCTGTATTTTTGAAGGTGGGGTTCGAGTCCTTTCCTGTCCTTGTTTGGAGACCAGAAAGAGAGCCTGCACATGGAGCAACCAGAATATAAGGATGGACCTACTGCCAATACACTTTGAAGCTAAACGGATGGAAGATTATGTCCTCCGTCTGGAAAATCCTTTCAGCGTGGCGATGAAAGATGGCAGACTGCGTAGATCAAGACTCCCACATTCTTGATAGAGTCCGTCATAAGCTTCCCGTCTGTAATACCGCGTAAGCCGATATTAAACAAAGCTAAGTTATCTTTATACTTCTCATGTAATCTTGTGACCGCCATATTGCATGCTGGGGGGGATAACACCTTTTTAATTTATAATTATTTAAATTCAGGTTAGTTAAAACGCCGCAATTGAAAAGAACACATTTCCGGAGAGCTAATGCCTCTTAAGGAAACAGCGTGATGAGAAACGCCTATCAGAAGCTACCAGAACCCGAGCTCCCCCTTTGTGTAATAAAGTTACAGAATTCTTTCCTGGCAGGACGTTTCTTAAAGATGACCCCCAGGGTGAGCCAACCTTTATTACCTACTAGCCGTCCACCAGGACAGTGAGGAGGGTCCTGCCCGGCTCCCCACTCCTGACGTCACACTTCCCAAACTCGGCCCGCTGCGTCTCTCTCTTGGATTAGAATAAATCGCTCCTGCAAGCGAACTGTGACACTTAGCGTGATGAGAGAAGTCACAAAATCAACCAGAATGTCCAAGCAAATAATACAAAGAACCTGATTTAAATCTGTGGAGTACTTCTCTCGTTCGGAGGTAAGGTACGCCCCTAAACTGGTGTGCGACTGTGGAGGGTCCCGCCCCCGTCCCCTCCGATTCATGCAAATAAGTCTGTACCACAAGCAAACTACGTTATTTCACGCAATGAGAGAAGTCGCAAAATCAACCGGAATGTTCCAGCTAATTATAGGAAAAAATAATCTAAACCCGTTAAATACTTCTCTCATTCACTAGCTAAGCGTAGATAAGATACGACCAGAGGCTGGCGTGTGATTGAGGAGGTTCCCCGACCCCTCGGCCCGCTGCGTCTCGCTCTTCTGTTAAGTAGTTTTCTTGTGAAAAGCAGACAGACAGACATCGGATTTGATAGATTTATATTATATATATTATGATAGATAGATAGATAGATAGATAGATAGATAGATAGATAGATAGATAGATAGATAGATAGATAGATAGATAGATAGATAGATAGATAGATAGATAGATAGATAGATAGATAGATAGATAGATAGATAGATAGATAGATAGGATAGTGTAAGGCACTATATAATAGATAGGTAGGATGACAAAGGAACACAAAAATAACAGATTAGCCAGGAGTGTAAGATTTCAAGACCTAGAGAGATTAACTCCATGCCATCTGAGCCCAATCTCAATGAATAATTCAATATGCCCCACTTCTGTGCAAGTTGGGTGCCCAGAATGTTGTCTCCTGCAATCAAGGACCTGAACCTCCAAAGGAAATCTCAAGATAAAGGATTTCAGACTAGTAGAAATTTCTACTTTGTAATTTGGGATTAAACTTGGCCACATCACTGCGCCCAGAGTCCAAAAAAAAACAAAAAAAACAAACCCCAACAGAAGCAGGGTGACACCATTGATGATGATGATGATGAGCAGGTAAGTCCACACTGAGCCTGTGACTGGTCAATATTATCTACTTTAGCAACCATGGAAATGTGGCAAGGAAAACCATTGGTGCGTCCTCATGAACCGGAAAGGTCGCCCAACAACTCACACCTGTGGATTCAGAGGGATGCCACACTCGCCTTATGCAGCAGGCCCAGCCCTGTGAGACTACAACCTATTCCTAAATGTAAAGGGCAATCTCCTTGGGATGAGCTATGCCAGCAGCAAACATTTGACAACATCATAAGAAACGTATTAGTGGAATTTCTCTTAATAGCGTAAGGTTCACCCGTCTCATCTTTACACTGTATGAGGTGGAAAAAAAAAATGAGTTACGTCTGCTGAGCTACTAAGATTTTCATACACAACCACTTTGAGGGTTTACAGAGAATGGTCTGGAAAAGAGATGATATCCAGTGAGTGGCAGATCTCTGGGCAAAAATGCCCTGTTGATGCCAGTGGTCAGAGGAGAATGGGCAGACTGGTGTGAGCTGACAGGAACTCAAACTCGTTACAACTAAGCTGTGCATAAGAGCAGCTTTGAACATACAACACGTCGAACCTCGGAGCAGGTGGGCTACAGCAGCAGGAGACCACACCAGGTGCTACTCCTGTCCGCTAAGAACAGGCAACAATTCACAAGATAAGATTGGAAAAACACTGCCATGCAGGTCTGAGGAGTCTCAATTTCTACTGCCACATTCGGATGGAAGGGTCAGGATCCATCCTGCCATGTATCAACGGTTCAGGCTCGTGGTGGTGGCATAATGGGGTGGGGGATATTTTTTTTTTTTGCACACTTTGGGCCCCTTAATACCAATTAAGCATCATTGAAAAGCATTTGAACGTGACGATGAGTTCACTGGACTCAAAAGGCCTCCACAGTCGCCAGCTCTCAATCCAGTTGAGCAACTTTGGGATGTGGAAGAACTGGAGATTCGCATCAGGGATGTGCAGCCGACAAAATCTGCAGCAACTGCAGGACGCCGTCAGGTCAATATGGACCACAATCCCTGAGAAATGTTTCTAGCACCTTGATGAACGTAAGCCACGAAAGAAAAACTGGTTACAGTGCCAAAGGGCAGCTTGAGAGAAACAACCAGGACTCTGAGCGCAAAAAGCCTGCAGCATTTATTCTTCTGATTTTGGCTTATTGAAAATGTTTAGGGCCTCAAAGATATTTTATGGCGTTGATTTCCAAGGGGCCAAAGATTAGCTACTGTGCACTAAAATGTGTTCATTACAAGGTTCTAGTATGTGTTGTTCATATCGTTAGCGTGATGTTTAAGAACAACACGGATGGCAAAAACTACAAAATCAAGTATTGTGCCATCGAGGAGTTTCTAATGCCAGAAAACAAAATGCCCATCAGAAGCTACCACGGACAATTCTGAAGGCAAAAGGGGGTCCACCCCGGTATTAGCAAGGTGTACCTAATAAAGTGGCCAGTTAGTGTGTAGATCTCCTGCACACAGAAACAACCCTGCACTAACCCCTATATATATATATATGTACACACACACACACTTTATTGTTGGGTCTTAATATGAATATTAGTGCAAGTGTTTCTGCCATCTGTACTTGGCTTTGGGTGCTACTCTCTCCACATAAATTAGCACTTTAAGCTAAAATGATAAGCTAACAAAAATTCCTTGCTAAAGAAAGATTGTACAAACTGAATGCAAGTTTAAAAATGAGAAATGTTAAAAAAAACCTGCTTTGCTTCTGAATCAAAACCACGGGTTTACTGCGAATACAAACTTGAATAAATCTCATGATCTTTCTAATTACTGAATCGTAACAGCACGGCGTGGAGACCAAGCTTTTATTTGCCAACGCCCCAGGCAGACCCCTCAAGCGCCAATAATAAGGGACAGAAAAAAAGAGGCTGTGTGCAGATCGGTACATGCGCTGGAAGTAGGAAAAAAAAAATGGGGACCCTAGGATGCCACAGGGTGGACAGCGGCAGCGCGTGATTAGACCGTTACACACAAATCGAGGCCGCCAGCTGCAGCCCACAGCTATCAAACACCACGCTGACGTCACTGTATGAAGCAGTTGCTGACGTGGCGAGGGTTCCCTCCCAGGCAGCAAGAACCATTTTGAAAATTGCACTCACCGAGTGGGGGGATCCCTCCAAGGTTTCGGACCTAAAAGTAAAAGAAATAGGAAGCAAAATGACAAATTTGACAACAGATCTCCTTAACACATACACTTCAATGTGTCTACGCATGTGTTTCTGTTCCAGTTTGCGCGAGGGGTATGATTTTCCGGCCTCACCTCGGTTCTCGTCCCCTCCTCGGTGCAGCAGTTGGCCAGTATGCTGAGCGCCAAGTCGAGGGTTTTCCCCGCGCGCGGCCGTCGCAGCAGCTCGAGCAGGGGGAGGAGCCCACCGCGCTCCCGGTAGCGCGCAATACCCCCACTAGCTTTGATGTGCCGCTTTCGGATTGCGATAAGCGCCCTGCACAATTCGGCCTCAGACTGCCTCTCATCTCTACTGCGGACAGACCTGTGCGTCGCTTTTCCTAATTGCGACAAACACCAGCTTAACGAATTTTCTGCAACGGCGCAACCCGACGGTTTAGTCGACGCCATTTTTATTTTTTTTTTCCACAGAGGTGGGAGTGGGCGGAAACACGAGGTCCGTTGCTAAGGGTGACAGACTTCCGTTCCCTGTTTATATAAGCGAGTGGGTTCTCGTTGAGACTTCTGGGAAATGTCGTTTTTAGACTTCCCACGACGGCTGAACTGAAGGAAGGATTTACTTTTAAAAGACTGCAATTCCCAGAGGGCTATGAGGAACCAACGGAAAGGTCTACTTGGGTTTTTTTTAACTTCAAATCCATGACGTTTTTGATAGCGATTGGCTCCTTGGGAGTTGGGCACAGTGCTATGACAAGCTGTCCTACATATCCCAGAAAGCGACAGACCATTGTATGAACAGAGGAAGACATCGCAGGACTTTATGGACGTTGGGCCTCGTTTCCCCAGGCAACCACATACTGATATAATAAACCGTTTGGATTTCCGTTTAAGGATATTAAATACGTCACGTCTTAGGCCCAAGCCAGTAGATAATTAGTTATTTTATGTGCAAACAGAACCTCTGCTAAATTCAGCGGAATCAGTTGCGCCAAACCTGTGCGACAGTCTTTAAGCCCCCCAAAAAAAGGGTGGAGTCTAGAAAGCAAAAAAAAAAAACTTCATTCTTTTCATTTTTATATTTGTTTTTTTCTGTGATGGTGTAATTGTGATAAATATCATGCATTTGTATGGCATGGCTGTAACTGTTCCTATAACTTTGTTTAGTTTTTCTCCAGTTAAGTGAACACCCACCATTCCCACATAAATAGACGACTTTCTTGATCCCACTTAGTCCATCTGGCTGGGTGGAGTGGCACGTATTCCAGCAGCATCAGGCGCAAAGCGGGAGGTGGCACACTGAGACTTAAAATGGGACAATTAAGAACGGATCGCTGTTAGCACCGATATGGGGCGAACGTGAACACTAGACATGGACGATACCTTGACGTGGGGTTCAAACTGAACACCTTGGACCTGTCAGTGCAGCCAGGTAGGTGCCACCATTCACTCCTCCTGGCTATGTATTAACCGTGTGGGTCATTCTAATTGAAAGCCATTATCTCTGTGCAGTTAGAAATTAAGAACATGTGCAGGGATAAAATGCATTGCAATTTTTCATTCCAACAGATGGCGCTTCATAAACATGCACACTGCTTTTATGAATCCAATACCAGATCTTCTTCTTTCGGTTGCTCCCGTTAGGGGTTGCCAGAGTAGATCTTCCTGTCCTCGTCATCTTGCTCTGTCACCTGCATGTCCTCTTTCCCCAAATCCATAAACCTTCTCTTAGGTCTTCCTCTTCTCCTCTTCCCTGGCAGCTCTATCTTTAGCACCCTTCTCTCTCTCCTCTGGGCATGTCAATGAGTTCCCTACCAGTTAACACAAGAAATCTGACCAACGAGAGGAGACATTTCAGCCCATCAAGCCCAAGTGTGACTGGTAGCTAAGCCGTCCCAAGGTCTCATCCAGAACCTTCTTAAAGTTTACCATGGAGGGGCATCGCTAGCTTTAGCCCCCAGACAGATAAGGCTGTTAGTCCTTCAAGTAGGTACGTTAGATGGCAAAGGCTAGGTAGACTGGCTAGTAGTAAATCTTTGCAGTACCCAAACTGAAGTGTCACCAATGAAAAATGAAAATTTTACATGTGAAGAAAATAAGGAAATTGCATGAAATAGGATTTCCTCCCAAGAATAAAAGGAGACGACTGGAAGGTCACAATGAAGGTGACATTTTATTACCCTGAACTGGCACCACCTCAAATCAGAACTGGGGGTCTGCTGAGGAGAACCTCGTCTCAAGTGGTCTTCTTTAACCTGACTCAGACATTTAGTTTCAAGCGTGTGTGTCGTCCCCTGGCCAAGATCGAAAGGAGTCTCAGAGATACGTTGGAGTTGGGCGGGGGATGTCAAAAGATCGCCAAGCACTTGGAAATCAACCCAAGTGGAGGAGATGCCAACGTGTCCAGCTCTGGCCATCCCAGCACGGTCAGCCCGAGAGCAGAGTGCTGAAAGAAGCTCTAAGAAGCCCACCCAGAGTTTCATCAGTGGACTTACAGGTTGCTCTCGCCGCTGGTGATGACGAGTCGACTGTTAAGAAGAGGCTGCACAAATGACACCAGGCTTGGGAAATCAGAAAGATTGTCTGAAGTTTGTCATCGAACATCTAGGCAAAGACCAGGACTTCGGAAATTGTGCCCCGGACAGATGAGGCGATGACAGCGTCGTTAGGCCACAGTGCCACCCTACACATGTGGCAGAAATCAAAGGCACCATTGGAGCAGAGGAGCCGGACGGCAGCTGTGAAGCGTGGCTGTGGAAACGTTCTGCTGCATCAGGGCCTGCTGGAGGGTGCATGAAGAGGATGTGACACCACCTGTCACAAGACCTTGCAACATGACAATGACCCTAAAACCTACCAGGGCTGAAAAGAAGCAAGTGGAAGGTTCTGGGATGGCAATGTTAAAGTCCGCATCTGATGCTATTGGGGGGGCTGGGGGAGGTTTGAAAAGGGCCGCCCACACAAGACACCACAGCGGAAAGAACTCGGCCTGGAGGGGCAGAAAGAACCTTCTGAGTCAGTCCAGGTCAGGGACAGCCAGACAGTTAAGAGGACATGCCAGCCTGAGGGGGCAATACCAGCTAGTAAAGCCAAGAGGGTGGTGGGGGGGTTTTCTCAGCAATGTTATTTCTGTTCATTTTCTTTGAATGAATTATTGCAGTCTTTTTTTTTTTTTTTCCTTCCTAGTTGCACCCACCGGCCACTTTATTAGGTACACCCTGCTAGTACCCGGTTGGACCCCCGTTTACCTTCAGAACTGCTGTAATTCTTCATGGCGCAGATTCAACAAGGTGCTGCAAACATTCCTCAGGGATTGTGGTCCATATTGACATGAGAACGTCATGCAGTTGCTGCAGGCTTATCCAGCTGCACATCCATGATGCGAATCTCCCGGACCAGCTGCACATCCCAAAGTTGCTCTACTGGATTGAGACCTGGTGACCATGGAGGCCATTTGAGTCCAATGAACTCATTGTCGTGTTCAGGAAACCAGTTGGAGACGAATTGCGCTTTGTGACATGACGCGTTATCCTGCTGGAAGTGGCCATGAGAAGATGGGGACACTGCAGTCATAAAGGGATGGCCATGGTCACCACCAGCACATGGGTAGCTCGATGCTCAGTTGGTACTGGAGGGCCCAAAGTGTGCCAAGAAAATATCCTTCACACCATTGCAGCACCACCACGAGCCTGAACCGTTGATCCAAGGCAGGAGGGCTCGATCCTTTCAAGTTGCTGACCCTTCCATCCGAATGTTGTAGCAGAAATCGAGACTCCTCAGAGCAGGTGCCGTTTTTCCAGTCTTCTCTTGTCCAATGTTGGTGAGCCGTGTGACTTGCAGCCTCGGTTGCCTGTTCTTGGCTGACAGGAGTGTCACCCAGTGTGGTCTCCAGCTGCTGTAGCCCACTTGCACCTGTTGTGTGTTCAGAGCTGCTCTTCTGTATACCTCAGTGCTCACTTGAGTTCCTGTCACCTTTCTGTCAGCTCTCACCAGTCTGGCTATTCTCCTCGGACCCCCCGGCACCAACAAGGCCCACAGAACTGACCAGCACTGATATTTTCCCTTTTTTGGACCATTCTCTGTAAACCCTCCAAGTTGGTTGTATATGCAAACCCCAGCAAATCAGCACTTTGTGAAATCCTCAGAGCAGCCCATCTGGCACCCACCACCATGCCACGTTCAGTCACTTCAGTCCCCTTTCTTTGCCATTCTGATGCCAAGTTTGAACTTCAGCAGGTGGTCTTAGTCAAGGTCTACATGATGAAATGCACTGAGTGGCCGATTAGATATTTGTGTTAACAGACAGGTGAGCAGGTGTACCTAATAAGGTGGCCGGTTACCTTAAAGGGATAAGCGTCTGTGCGTCTGCCATCTCGTTGTCAGTCCAACAGTACCTGATAAAGTGGCCGGTGAGCGCATGAGACGCCCTTTAAATGAGGAGCACATCTTGACATTTTAAAAAGAAAAAAAACAATGTGGGGTGCACTTACTTTTTCAACACGACTGTTGGGTTTAATTTGGTTTTAAAAAAAAGGGAAGGCGAAGCACTGAGAAGTTCCTTTACTCGTTTTAAATTTATTCTCATGATAAGAAAAGAAAAAAAAAATACCAAAGTAAAAATAAACGGGCAACTGATTCCAATCTCAAGCAATGCATTTCAGAAAGCAAAACACCAAAAAGCACGGTGCGAAGGAGATTTTTTTTTTTTTTTTAACCCCCTATTCACCTGTAATTTCACACAAAACTTCCTATACTTTTGGGGGGAATCTGGGGGTGGGAGAACAGGTGGGCCAAAAAGTTTAATTATCCCAATAATCAGAAAAAAAAAGAGGGGGGCAACAGTCAGTGCTGTGCTGCCCACCCACCCCAATTAAATAAACACGTTTGTTTGAACAACTCAGGGATCATCTTGGAAAAAAAAACGAGAGGAGACACAAGAGGGTCATAAACCAAAAAAAGGTCAGAGGTCAAGCTAACTTGGCCAAAACAGCAGCAGGACATGCAGCATCTGGAGGTCTTCTTACCCAACAGCCCACCCTCTTTACCCCGCAGCTGGGGGGTTCAAAGTTACACAACCCCGACCCCCCTCTCCTGGGTTGACCTAGTGGTTGGGGTGGGGGGACAAGTAGATGGCATGTGGGTTCAACATGAAATAACTGCAGATCCTGGGCCAGTCACCCCACCTGCCCACCATAAAACACAGCTAAACGCTTTTAATGGGACCCGCTGATGTACCCTTGCAGCCCTCCCAGAGAAGTGTACAAAAAAAAAAAAAAAGGACCCCCCCCCCCCCCCCGTGTCTTACATTAAATGGGACTCCCTCATAAGAATAAACGGAGATGACCAAGATGGAATAAGGGAGGTGACATTTTAGTACCCTGAACTGGCACATACAACCCTCAACCCCCCCACCAAAAAAAAAATGTTATGATGCCCGGCTAACTGCCTGTGCATCCAAGGAGGTCACAAGATTGGCAAAGCCAAAGGACAAACAGTCACACTGTCACCAGCAGCGACTCCTCTACACAGACAGGCAACCTGGCCTTCGTCAAACGGCACCAGCTAACGTGGAGGATCACTTGAACCCTCGCTGTCGCCTCTTAAAAGGTATGCAGGTGGGGAAGGCCATGTTTATATGAAACACACACACACGACGTACAACACCCGCCTTACAGACGTGCTGCTCTTGAAGCTCGACATTACGTTTCTCTTCAGTCGTGAAGACCACTTTTAAACTTTTTACAAACTTCACTATTATGGGAGACGACTGGCAGAGTGCCCCCTGCTGGTCAAGTGCAGTTGTGCTTACTAATATTCCAAATCAGGGCTGCAGCCGGTTGGTTCTGTCAGTTTAAGAAAAGGGTGACACAAATCAGAAATAGTCCCCAAAAGAAGTTTGTGGTGGTAAGGCAAATGCCTGCCAGTGCCGCACAACTGACCTCCGGGGGGACGAAAAATGACAAGGCTGCCTTGATTTACAACTAACAAGCTCCTTTATAAAAAGCAGACCCTTGTAGACGTGGCAATTCTGACATCAGTGATACAAAAAAAAAATAAAAATAAAAAAAATAAAAAACCCCACCAACACGGTGAGAGAAACGCACTCGGTCAGGACACTTCAAGGCCAGGGTGACAGGTTATTCCACTCAATAATTTAATTTAGCAAAATATCCTCGCCCGCTTATCTTCTTAAGGGGAATATATATATACTGCTGTGTGGGCTGGGGTGGGCACAATCAAAAACCAAACGAATCAACAGTGCATGCTATGTTTTCTTTTCAAAAAGACACAAGGAGTAATCTGCCCTGAAACCAGCCATGTCCTTTTGCCCAGAAATCCTGGTCTGTGGCTCACATGGATACCAGTATATGGGGGATGGGTGGGGGGTGAGGGGGGGGATTGTGTCTAGTAGATGTGGGTGGAAGAAGAGGGCGAGATGTTATGGAGAGCTGCAAGGTCATCCCCCATTTTCTTCTTTTCACTGCACAGCCTGCTCATTGGCGCTGCTCCCAGAATCCTGTGGCTTCATGACGTCGGGTAGCTCAGGTGGGCTGGAGAAGGGGTCAATTCGCAGCTGTTCAAAAGCATCATCTGCAACAGAAACATCAGAGTCGGGTGAGCGAGTGGGGCTCAGTTATTAAAAAGAGTTCTCTCAACTTCCAACTTATAAAAAGTATTCTGACCAATAAGCACACAAACATCACAACGACGTATGAAGACATCCGTTAGATTTGGCCCAGTACCTCCGTTACAATTCCAAACCAAAAACAGTACAATTTTGTAACAGATAACCCCTTCACCCAGACTGGCAACTACACGACCAAGAGTATCGACTTGGCTAACCTGTGGATTCTCCAGATAACAACAAGCTGTACTCCTTACAACCAGGCCAAGCGATGAAATAACCGGCAATGCAAACCCAAGTGCAGATATACTAAAAGTGAACGAATATATTTATATTATATATATATATTATATATAGAGTCAGACAAATACTCAATATTACACATATGTACATAATACCCCCATTCCAAAGACAGCGGTGAAAAATATAAATAAAATGTGTGCGTGTGTGTGTATATATATATATATATAAAATACACACACACACAAACACACACTGCAGTGGACTGGTGCCCAGCCCGGGGTTTGTTTCCGGCCTTGTGCCCTATGTTGGCTGGGATTGGCTCCAGCAGACCCCCATGACCCTGTAGTTAGGATATAGCGGGTGGATAATGGATGGATGGATAGATTATACATATAATTATATATAAAGGTAAAGTTGTGCAATGGTTGCAGGTGACGATTTGGAAGATGAACGTGAAAAGGACTCATTTCTCCTCTCCTCTGTTCTTCGCTTCTCTAATTTAAATAACAAATATCCCGGATGTAATGGTTGTGGAAACAAGAAATTCCAGTCTTGGGGTCGCAGTCTCCCCGCATTGTCCTGCCCAGTTTGTTTCCAGGGACAGCATCTACTTATACACATACACACACACACACACACACACACACACACACACACACGATAGTAAATGGGATGATGTGAACAAAACGCGACTCAGCACAAACACAAAAAATACCTACTATGATGTAGACTCACTACACTTTAAAGAATGTATGCATGGAGACTTAGGATCACGTCACATTAGACGACTTTACCAGGGACTTTCAATCACTGCCTTCACTTCTGTAACCTTACTGATTCGGAGGCACTTGGTGGGAAACTCTTGTGAAGTGACTCCCTGCAACTGCTTGGCGACTCGCCCTAAAAAAACCAAACCTGGTGGTCTTGACAGACAGACAGGGTCTCTCTCTCGCTCTCTCTCTCTCTCTATAAAATCCAACATCTGTCAACTTTTACGTTGTCTGTTCCAATCACTTTCCTGTAATAAAGCTTATAACAAAGATATTAAAATTGGATGCGTAAATGGGCACAGCTGTTCCAGTTTTTCTCTTTTATTTTTATTAGACGGTTTCTTAATTTCCCATCAAGTGCTGCTAATGGGCCACCACTGCTACAATTCACAACCCATGATTATTTCTTATACAGCTGTGCTCATAATCTTTAACAGATCTGTATGTCTTAATTCTCTCTCCAGTTACTGTTGCAATGCAAACATCCACTACTCAGCTCGATGTCTTCTATCTGAACAAGCACTGCGCATGTGCTCACCATAATCATAACCATCATTAGTACAATGAGAGAAACTGAAGGACACAGATGCACTGTGCGGTCTGTGTCTGCCATGATGATACATTTGTTGGGCATCAAATCATCAGGTGTACATACAGATGAATGACTTTATTACACTCAAGTACTCTAGAACACCAACAGGGGGCTCTCGCTAGTATTTGAGCCCCCAGATGTTTACTTTCTCCTGCCTGCCAACTCGCCAGCTGGAGTGTTTGTTTCCTTTCTTCTCTTGGCTATTGGAGCACAGCAGGTGTCATAACATCAGACATCCAATCTTACCATTTTAACTATCAGAGATTTACAGACTTGGGGGGGTGAATTCTTTCCTTTCGCCTTTACTTGGGGTAAACCTCTGCAAAACTAAGACCGACATAGCAGACATGTGCTTTTTAACTGAACACACGCTTTTATTTTGGTCACTCTGTGTGTTGTATAAGACAGCTCTCACGTGCAATGGTAAAACCTCTATTCAAAATTGAGTTTTTTTTTAGTTTTTGGAGTTTCTTGGTCTTTCCAGCTGTTAGAAGGTTGTGGTGATGGCCAAATATGTCTTCATTCCAGTCGTAGTACGATGGAAGAAGCTCATATGGACGCCATATTTTATATACTGCAAGACAAAGACCTAGCAACGGGAAAGACCGCCTACCAATGAAGACATCAGATTCCGATCATGTGATTTAAGCTGTGACTGCATGATTTAAATGGCAGGTGTTGTTGATTCATAGAAGATCAAACAATATTGTGTACGTGAAGCTCAGGAAAAATGAAATCTAGAGACTGTTAATTACAGGGGTGCCATCATGGTCTCAATTTGCCGAAAACTTGGAAAAACGTGACGTGCTGGATTTTTCCATAGTTGCTGCTTTCATAGCTTTGTTTCACAACAGAGTCAAAATCATCTTAATTAGCACAAGCACAACAATAGCCACTACCGGGCTGGCTACTGAAAATCACAGTCCGTCATGTGGATTCAGCCACAATTAGTGAGATGGAGCTCAGGAAACATTAATAACGTCTAACCGAATTACTGTAAAGCAGCATAAGCATACAAAGAAATCACATCCATCATAAAAAAAGCTCACGAGATGATCACATTTCTGTTATTTTATTCTTCCATCCTTTGCTTTCGTCAACAGAATGGATAGTTCAAGAGAACATTTTAGAAAATTGTGTCAGTTTTAATCACGGATTATTTTGGGATTTGTAAAAACATTTTTCTGTATTCAAACACATTACAGATCTATGTATTGTTTTAGCAAACTAAGGTATTAACACGAACAATTCTGATTACTGTTGACTAATTATATTTTTATGTTCTTTTGATCTTTTAAATAAAACACACACAACTTTGTTTCCACCATCAGCAGCAGTTCCCTGCAACCCTGACCTGGAAAAGCAGGGTATGCCGTTGATCGACTGTGTCCTCTCTGTATGCAGTACCACCAATAACACACAAATACCCCCACACTCCTAACTCTCTCCTGGAAATCCAGCCGGAAGGTAGTTACTTGTAAAGACATTCCTGTTGCTTCTTAGGAGAAAAACCAGTAAACCCCCGATTCTCGAAAGAATCGCAAATCCAAGAATGGCAATCACTTTTTGTTCCCTCCGATCTTTGGAGGAATGAAAAATCATGGAGGGATGGTGCATCCTGGGAAAGTTTTCATTTTAATAAATAAATATATTTGTACTAAAGCCGTTTCTTTTTGGAGCTGTGACTCCTTTGGTTCTGGCGTTTCAGAAGCGCGTTGTAGGCGCCTTTGTTCATTCTTTTTATCCATGCTGTTTGCTGACAGCGGCGGATTCACATGCTGAAGTCACCATGGCGGCGGATCTGGGCTTGGAGATCTACATTACTAAATGAAGGTTGTATATGCGGTGGTGTGCGCGTTAGAGCTGCGGTTATATTGTGCACAGCTTGCTTCTGGCATCCGTGCATATATACAACCTGGCATTGACACTTTACCTCAAGTTCAGTTTACAGGTTGTGTTGTGTTGTTTGGGTGCCACCTACTGACTCTGGGAAGCCGCTGGGCTTGACTCTGTGGCGCCGAGGCGCTGTGCTCGTTCTGCACGGCTTGCTTCTGGCGTCTGGCATCCGTGCATATATACAACCTTCATTTAGTAATATAGATTTAATCTGCTCTTAACTGAATTTAGGACCTCTCAGCCTAAATACCACAAAGAACTTCGTTCAGAGCACACTAAAGAACACAATTCTAATCAAACAGGGCAACTATTGACATTAAACAGTTTTTCAAATTACAACTCAACATAAAGTAAAAATCTGAAACACGTGAAATAGGACAGCAAGAATTACACAACTCAACACAATTACTGTTGGCAGAAAGTCTTCTTGTCAACTACCATCGCCAGTTCTGTGTTAGAGGAAGCTACCAGAGGTGAAGGAGGAATAACAGTGAGCAGAAAAAACTCACCAGAAGAACCTGAGATGCTCATTGGTGCTCAGCTCTGTATCCCCTGTGCTCAATTTCCTCAACATCCTCGAAAACAATTTTTAATCTTTTGTTGTGTATACACAAGAAAACACAAATTTTCTCTTCTAGGCTGAATCCACACAGACACAATCACATCTGAATCACTTAAAAACAACAGTCAGAACTGCCCATGGATATTCACCACACCTTAACACTTTTTTGTTTTTGCTAAAATGTCGTACTGCTCCGGGAATAAAGAATTTCTGCTGTTTTTTTTTTGTGGAGTGTGTTGCTCCAATTTACTGACGGTAAGCAGTGCATGCAATGGGCTTCTGCCATCAGCCAGTTTCTTTAATATCACCCTCTGGCACACGCATATCAAGTCATCCAAATCTGTACCAATAATTTTGGCTACCTATCCAGTAAACTGTTGGAAATTCTTTCAGTTGTGATTCTTTTAAGCCACTATGCCAAAAAAGAGGGGCAGCTAAAAGTGATGATGCACCATATTGGTGCTCTGGATCCTGCCTTACACAATGCTTCCAGGACAGGCTCCAGTTAGTCTGTCCCAGAGTCCTAAGGGGACACGCATGCTTGAGAATGTTACTTATTTGAACTCTACAGGGGGTGTGCAACCTCTCCATATGCATGTCCTTTCTGCTCACAGATAAACACTCCGCTTTAATTGGCACAGATAACGTGATTGTTCCCCTAATGATTTGAAAGATTACACTCCTTTACTGAAAGGCATACAGGATGAAGAAAATCAAAATGATTGTGTCACCGTATTAAAGTAGGGCAGCACAGAGCAATATTTAGCCCAGCTGCTGCTCAGCCCGTGTGATGCTTGTGTGCAGTTTGTTCATCCGTCCCCCGACAGCACGTGTTTTCTCTGGGTAATGTGGTTTCCTTTCATACTCTCAAAAACAAGTAGGTTAGGTAAACTGCAGATTAGTGTTGGATCGGCATTAAACTGCTGACCAGCTTACAAACCTCGGTACCAAAACATTTTTAATGCAAATAATGGATGGACCCCCCCCCCAAATCTGTCTCACAGCTGGCTTCATCTCCCCCCCCCCCCCGATACCCCCCCCCCCAACCCACAAAGACATGCGCCTCTCTGCCCCGCCACACTCCACAAATAATTAACAGGAGTGAGTGTTTGTCACTCCTCGAGGTCTCAGGCCCACTTATATAAATATGTATATTTGAAGACCCACAGGTGCGGTGAGGGCAGTTGTTACTCTTTGACCTGGACATAATACAGTATTATATTAATTTTAACAACTGAAGAGTTCTGAATGTACAAATAAACAACTGAGTGAGTGTCATAAAAACTACCATTTACTTCTGGCACCAAATTTAAAGAAATGCTGGTACTGTGCCATTTAAAAAAATGTGGGTGTTTTGGAATTTTTTCAGTTCTAGTATACCATGCAACCCTAATGTGGACACTGAACTCGTGTAGTCTGACTAAGCGTGGGTATGTTAGTGTGCAATGTGAAGTACCAACATATGAAACCAGATGTGGTGTAAACACCCAAAATCATGTTGAATCCATCTCCGAGATCAGATACAAGTGATGTTTATCTGCGGCACCTACAAACCTGTCCGTGCAAGTAGCAATGGAAAATAAAAAAAATACATTTATATATTATACAAATGAGGATGTCACAAAAATTATAACCATAAAGAATTTTAAGTTAACTACTAACAGCTGAGACCATTGTATTAAGATGTAAAAACAACCCAAAATAAGTCAAATCACTACAGTACTCCTGCACTGACCATACTTACCATTGATTCGGAAGGCTAGCCCCACAGTCGCAGGAGCCTGGGGTCTAGCTGTCTGACTGGTGAACCCACAATCCCCCAGCGTCTTGCTGTCATCCAGCAACTGGTCATCCTAACGTAAAAAAAAAAAAGAATGACGCCATATGAGACAAGAAAGTGACACCATATGAGACACTTCAGTTCCTTTCACCCAACTTAGCAGTCAGAAGCGAGGATGTATTACCTTGTACAGCCTTTGCTCTTCAGGGGGCCTCTTTAATATTCCCTCCACAATCCGTTTCAGCTCATACACTGTGGTTGACTCCTTCGCGTCGGTGAAAATGGTCGTCTTGTGACGCCGGATCATAAGGAAAACATCCTAAAGGAAAGGAGACAAACAGAAAGGCAATGATGAAGACATCTTAAAGCCTCTCTATCCAGATGGTCATAGGAAGACAAGATCTTTTAGTTACTTTCAAAGGTTCAAATAAACGGGGAGAAAAACCACATTGAATAATTGTTGAAATACGTGTAGGTTTTGCAGTGGTTATCACCATTTCCATAGAGCCCCAAATGACTGTACATGGATTCCAGCCTCATATGTTGTACAGTATGCGGAGTTTGCACTTCCATTCCACGTGTTCTCTTTACATCGGCATGCGTTTTTCACCAGGTCCTTAAGTTTTCTCTCACACTCAAAAGAACATGCAGCACAGGTTTACAGAGGACTCTAAATTGATATTATAGGTATAAAAATTATATTATAAAAATGAATTACATTGGTTCAAGGAAAGGATTTAAAAAATTGACATGTGATCCCTAAATCAAGGGTCCACACAGCTGCTCCCAAAGGGCTGAGGCGTGGGCTGCTGTTTGCTCGTCAGACATTTCACCATTATATAATCTACTACATGGGAAACAGCTTGTTGACTTAAGTACTTTTCAGTTAGCCATAAATAAAGAGTCAGGAGGCCCAGCAGCTACCACACACAAATTACATAATGGGATACTGGAGTAGGCACAGTCAGTTACTAAAATGAGCAGACACTTCAAATGTCACTAAACACCCAAGGCTCTGTCTGGGTATGATGATGTCAAAAATCCATAGGACATTTCTATAATTAAAAAATTATCTTCTCTTTAAATTGGGATGCATGTGATTATGTTAAAACCTTAACCCTAAGGCTATGTCCACACTACTACTTTATCATTTAGAAACTGTTTTTAAGCGACCATGTCCACAATAGAGTTTTCACATCATTTACAACAAAATATTTGCGTTGACGCCAAAATGGCATAACCAAGACCTTTCCTTACACTGGGCGCATGCGCATCAGTGTCAAACTCCATGAAAAGGACCGTGTAGTGAAAAACTGAGACTGCCCTGTGCACTCGAAAGTACCGACCTGTGTGCACAGAACAGAAAAAGGAGGCAGTTCTTCAAAGGCGCGGCTGCAAATTGGCCCCCACGACACATTAAAGTGCTGATCGCAGTTGTAAAACTAACTCAACAGACAAAATAAATAAGGCAATGTGCCTACATCTGCGCTTTACTGCATTATGCTTTTGGGACTCTGTTGTGTATTCTTGCGAGCTTGGCTGCATTCTGCACCCATTTCCTTCATTTAATGCCTTGTTACTAATTCGGCTGTGGAGAACGCAACTCTATGTATTGAAAGGCAACAGGATTTACCACAAAGCTGTTGTGACCGTTAAATTGTTTTCCTTTTGTGCGTATGCCACGTTAAAACTGTACAGAACACCATTTAGATGCATACAGGTGAGCAACACAAGTGACGTGGCCAGCCACTCTTCAATGCCCACTGTGTTGTAAGTTTTTCTTTCATGAAGGGTGACCAATCAAGTAGGTGCTGCAGTGAACAGAGCCATCTAACAAGTATGAACTAACCAAAGCGTGATGGGGTTGGTGTTTTCAAAAATCTTTAGTTTTCCCACCATCCACACAAACGCTGCGCCTTCATTTTCAGAAATCTATGGATCTGGAGAGCGTCTACAGCAATATCCATTGTCAGGGGATTAAAAACTGAGGGGTAATGTGGACAAAAGACAAAAAAGTTGACAAATGTCTGCATTTTAAATGAAAGCCTATTAGTGTGGACAGGCCCCAAGGCAGACAAGCACATTAATACTATAAAAGAAAGAATAACGGGGAATGAGTGAGTATAGTTAACAATTTTCCTTGATTTGCAAGATGGCCGTATTTCTAGAAGGGGTGCTTCCAGTTAGTGACAAGGCAGAAATCAGACTTGGTGATGGGGGGTTTCCTTAATTTTGTTAAACCACCCCTAGGGTTGCTTTGTGAGGAATATTTAAAATGGTCAGGAAAAAAAAAAAAAAAATTAAAAGCAAAAGCAAAATATATTAAACAAGCAAAAGAAATGACAAATAAGAAGCCAAATGAAATGAAATTGAGTCGGAGCCCCAGCTGACGTAGAAACACATCTCAGTTCCACAATCTTCAGGAACTAATTGTCAAGAAATCTCCCCAATGCCTTACTTCCTCTCACATATGAGCAAAGCAAAGTTGTCTTCATTTCTGCTTAACAACTCCTGTAAGTGCACGATTAATGGGGGGGGGAGGGGGGGGGGGACATCTTTATTGGCTTTTTGAAATCCTAGAACAGCACCTGATCAGGAGTACAACATACTGGAGAGGATGATGAAGTCAGTCAAGAGCATCACCAGTACACAGACCCCTTATCTTCAAGACAAACAGAACACATGCTGCCTCACAAATGCACACAGCATTTTTTGAAGACTTCAGTCTGCCTCCTTCCTTAACCAGACTAGATTATTAAACACCACTGCCATCCTGCACAGCGACAGAGATTCTCCCTCCTCTGTTAAGACGATCGGCACTCATGCTACATGATTCGAGGACAGTTTATCCCTCAGGCCATACAGCTGCTTGACCACATTAACACATCTTTTATAAATATTGCCCGATTCCTTTAAAGGTACAAAAGATTCAGAACGTATTTTAGACCCGTTTACTTTCTGCACACTTTGCGGTGTAGATTTAATTTTAAATAGATCACATTTGTCATTTTTTGCCAATCTACACTCAATAACCCATAATGAGGAAGTGGGGAAAAAAAAAAAAAGGTTTTCACTCAGAAAAGTCTGCAAATCTATTTAAAAAATCCAAAACTGGAATCTCTCATTCATTTATGTAAATGTCTTTAATTCAGTACTTTGTAGAAGCTCTTTAAGAAACAATTCCAGCTTTGAGTCTTTGTGTGTAAGTCTCTATAAGCTTTGAATGCCTGGATTTGGCCAGTTTATCCCATTCTTGCTGGCATATCCTCTCAAGCTCTGTTAGACTCTCATCTTCAGGCCTCTCCATAGATGATCTATGAGGTTCAAGTCTGGCTCACTCAAGGACAGTCAGAGACTCTGCCCAATGTCACTCCAATATTGTCTTAATTGCATGCTTCAAGTCATTGTGGTGCTGAATGGTTAACCGTCACTATAAAGGTATGCACTCTGGAGCAGGTTTTCTTCATGGACCTCTCTGTATTTGGCTGCATTCATCCTTCCCTGAATTCTGAACAGTTTCCCTGTCCCTGCCAGTGAGAAGCCCACCCACAGCACGATGCTGCCCCCTCCATTCTTCACTACTGCGATGATATTAGGCAGGTGCTGGGCAGTGGCCAGTCTTCACCAAACATAGTGCTCAAAATTCTGCCTAAAAAGGAGAGTAACTGCAAAGGAGGTTGCACCAGAACACAAGCTGGAGTGCTACAGCCAAGGACCTAAATACTTACATAAACAAGAGATTTCATGTTTTGAGTTTTAATAAATGTGCAAATCTTTCTGAAAACGTTTTCGCTTTGTAATTATGGGCTAGTCAAACATTACAAAACATTACAGAGAGAGCTATGGTGTGCAGTGTATCACATCCAGAACATCTCCTTAACACTTTGTGCTACTTTTCTATTGTTTTGACATTTTCATTTATTCATTTACCCATCAATTTTTCTTAATTTGTTTTGCCAACACTGGAATATGGGAAGCCAGGCCACCAGAAACCAACCCTGTCCATCGCAGGACACACACTCAGAGCCGATACAAAGTTTAAATTTTCCCCAAGCTATAAAGAATGCTTCCCCATCAGCTTACTGTTGTTGAGGTGACTCTTGGGGAATCACTGGACACCACCTCGGGTCCTCTTAATCTTTGTTTTTTTTCCACTGCCTATTTACAGCTCGCTCCAACTTTCAAGTGTCGTTTAACTGTACTTTCTTTATATTGCTCATTTATCTCCTAACATGCGAAATTTAGGCTGCATTTACATAGCCACTCTGCTGTGACCCAATTCAGAGTTTTCCACAAATCTGACAGGTGTGAACAAACCTGGTGTATCTGACTTACTGAAATCAGTAAGTGAGGTCCTGAAATCCAGTTCAGTCGGGATTCCCACATACAATAGGATTTTAAACAGTCGGACTGAATTTTACCTGAAGAATCTGGCATGACTGGGCCACTTTTGTGTAAAGTGTGACACGTTAAAATAATCACAGAAGACAAGTTGAAAGATCAATGATCCTGCGAATCGCCACATTTAGAAAACAAGCTCTCTTTCTAGAAGGTAAAAACTTGAACAGAATTAAAACAAAAAACACACCCGTGAGGATCCATGTTTACACCTCTCCTGCGTTACTATGTCACAGCATGTGTATGTAAATGCTTCAGGCCACGTTTAGTTCATGTAATGCGACCCTTGCACACATCAGATTGGACTTCCTCACCAAAGCTAATGAAGGCATCAAGACCCATGGACGAACAATAAAAACAGCCTCCAGGGATTTATTTTAAGATGGAGATCCCGGCACCTTTATTATTTACTTGTGACATGATTTGTCTTTTTCAGTGCAGTGTGGCTTCATGATGTTGTGTACCTGTGCCATATAACTACACAAGTCAACGTAAACTTAATCTATTATAGGATGTGGTGGAAGATTCCTGTAATTCAACCGTTTCTGAAGGGCAGGCCGTGTGACGTGGTGGTTAAGGCGTACGATTTGAACCCCTGAGGGTTGTTGGCTCAAGTCCTGCTACAGTGTGACCAGGAAGGAACAAGTCACATCACCTGCCTGAGCTCCAAATGGGGGAAAAAAAAAAACAAAACACATGTAACCCTGGATAAAGGTTTCAGCCAAATAAGTAAATGTAATATAAAACAATCACGTCAAGGTTCTATGCAAACAAACAAGTTTACAATTAAAACATTTACAGCATAAATAATTCAAACCTTTAAAACCTTTCATTCATCTGTAAGCCTTAACTATAAATAGCAACCAGCTTTCAGAGTTATCTTAGTCTCGTATGACCAGCAAATATTAGATAAGATAGATCTTTATTGTCAATTTTACAAAGGAACAACGAAATTGAATGTGCAGTATATTCTAAATATTAAACGCTCAATGTAAACGTATTACATTTTGCACAGAAAAAACTAAACCATTAAGAATATACTCCTAGATGATTAACAGAAGTTATGTTTTAAATGACAGCAACTTGGTAAGAACCCCTCAATTCAATAAAAACGCTCCTTTAATAACATATAATGCGTCATCTGTTCACTGCCCGATTTAAATCCAAGCTACTCATTCTAACTGGACGTTTAGGATTAAAAAAAAAAAAAAACAAGTTTAAAGAACGCAGATATAAATTACAAAATAAGCGCCCTATATAACTCGGTACAGCTTGAAGTAGGACGAGAACGGAGAAATTTCCGATTACGAGAAAAGCAAAATCCTCCCAAGTAAAACTGAGGTTTGTAAAAGGACAAAAAAAAAAAACGTGGACCCGGAATTCGACGCCGGAGCGGTCTCCATGGCAGCCGCGTGAACTGCTCCTAATGAGGCGACGGCTTTAACCGAGTCTGGGGGACTCGCGGCCAAGTCTGGCCAAACGCCGGCTTGCGTTACCTTTCAGGTTGAGCGCTTGGTAAGGCTCGTGGACACCACGACAACGGCGTCCATAGAGTGCGCCTCTTTATCGCCCGATTTACACAAAGTCGAAGTGCCAGCAAGTACTCCCTTTCTAAAAAATGCCCCCGCCTCGCTCACATTTCTACCACAACAACACACATCCATTTGTCTTTAGGTAACACAAACCGCACCAAATAAACAATTCCACCAACTGCCGGCACTAACTTCGAAGAACGCAGAGACAAAAGGGCAGTGTACCAAAACTTAACCCCCCTTGTCCGATGATTACGCGTTTTTCACTGAGCAAACTGCTCCGTTTTGTTAAGGATTAGGAAACAGCAGAGCCTCACCATCTCTCCACCGACAGCAGCCTCCTCAGTCCTCCAGCTTCCCAGCTAGCACAGCATTTCAGGCCTATTCACGCGCGTCTGAACGAGCTCAACAACTCGTAAGGCGCATGCGCTTAACCACTCTATCCTTTCTGAGGCATGTCTGTGATTCTCCGAGCTGCGACACCTGGCTTTGGATTAAGAAAGCGTCAATAAGACTTTTATTTAATTCCATTTTATTCCAACTTATTGCTTTCCGTGCTTTTTGTATAGTGAATGTTGTTTTTTATACATGCTGTGCGATAATATTATACTGGTTCACCTTCACTACTTATCCTCCTTGACCTGACAGCTGCTTTTGACACAATAGACCATAACATCCTTCTTCACCGCCTGCAATACACTATTGGACTCTCAGGAATTGTTCTAAATTGGTTTACATCATACCTGACTGGCAGAACTGAGCATGTCGCCCTTGGCAGCGCAAAGTCCCACACCCACAACGTCGCCTGTGGTGTTCCACAGGGCTCTGTGCTGGGCCCTATCCTTTTTACTATCTACATGTTCCCCCTTGGAACTGTCATTGGCAGACATGGTTTATCGTTCCATTGCTATGCCGATGACACTCAGCTTTACCTCAGGACTACTCCCACCTCCTCTACTGCTCCTCTGCCAACATCTACATTGTCTACCTGCCTGGAGGAGATAGAGGCATGGATGAGGCTCAATTTTCTTCAGTTGAACAGATCCAAAACAGAAGCCATCTTAGTTGGTACATCACATCATCTTCGCTCTTCTACCATCACCAGTATTACTTTCTCTGGCCAAAATATTCCTCTTTCCTCATCTGTTACTAATTTGGGTGTTAGAATGGACTCCCAACTTACTTTTGACACCCACATCAAATATCTCTGTAAGTCATCTTTTTACCATCTCAAGAACATCGCCAAACTCCGCCCATTACTCACCCTGGCAGATGCAGAGAAGCTCGTCCATGCCTTTGTCTCTTCCAGGCTGGATTACTGTAATGCACTCCTCATTGGGATTCCTGGCAAGAGTATCCAGAGACTCCAGTATATTCAGAACAGCGCTGCCAGGATCCTGATGAGGGTGCGAAAGTATGATCACATCACCCCAATCCTGAAAACCCTTCACTGGCTCCCTGTTTCATTCAGAATAGAGTACAAGGTCTCCCTTCTTACCCATCAGTGCATTTATGGACATGCCCCTCTTTATCTACAGGAACTCCTTACCCCCCATAACTCCTTACGTTCCCTCCGCTCTGTACTCACTAACACTCTTCAAGTCCCCAGAACTAAGCTCAGCAGCATGGGTGACAGGGCGTTTTCATCGGTGGCGCCGAGGCTGTGGAATGCCCTCCCTGATTACCTGAGAGCCCCACAGTCGACTGAGGCCTTTAAGCGAAACCTAAAAACTCATCTTTTTAGAAAGTCATTTTGTTAAAGTATTTTATAGACTCTTCTGTTCTTTTTTTTTATTTTATTATTCTATTTTTACTCTGTAGCACTTTGGGATTGCTAAAATATAAAGTGCAATATAAATAAAATTTATTATTATTATTATTATTACACAAGTAGGGCGGTCTTAAAAGAGTGCGGTGGTCGGACGAGGCAGTCAATGCGGGGTAGCGCTGAGCCCTCATTTTGAACACACACAGTATATATTTTTAAAAGTCAATTCTTAATTTTAATAATAAAGTGTTACATACGAAATTGAACAAAATATACGCAAGTGTCCAAAATATTTTAAAATGTATATAACAAAACAATACGTTCAAAAATTCATTTTTAGCCATCTATGTTACAAACTATAAATACGAACATCAACGGCATATTAAAATCTTAAACATATAGTATATAAACAATCAACATGTGAGTAGTTTAAGAAAATATTCAATATTAAAATAATACAATATATAACCTTAAAAGTAAAGGAGAGACTTGAGTGAAATGAAACTCTTCAAACAGGATCATTTCAGGACGTTATTAGAGTTCATAATTATTAAGGAATACTAATAATTCTTTAAAAAAACTGATGATATTTAGAAATTTGTGTTTAATGTATTTGGCTAAAATTACAATATTGTTGATCAAAACATATTTCATTCTTAATATTTTGCTTAACTGCTTTACAGTGGAAAAATATATCATTTCTGTAGTTTTTATATCATTCAAATAAAAAAGTCAATGAGGATAAACAGTTCTAATTTGGGGTGTTCGTAAGAAATGCAATGATTTACCTCAGGAGGTAGAAATACATAATAAACAAGAATAAGTACAACATATATTTGAAATATAAAACTGTGTGCTTCAGTTTAAATGTTTACATTTTCTTCACTCTAATAGAAATGTGTCATTTGTTACCTTCTGATAGAGGTCCATACAGGGTTAGATCCCTAGTAAAGAATCAAAAATCACATTGTGTTTGTAATCACTGCCCGTGAAGTCATCCAAAATGATCCCCCGTGTACTTATGTTTGATATGTGTCTTTTTGAACCTTCTGGGAATGGCTATGACAAGCTGTAAAGGATAAAATCTCAATAATAGGATCATGTTTGTGATCAGCAACCTTGAAACAGCCCAAAACGACACTCCGCATGTCTGTATTACATATCTCCACTTTCTCAAAGTTTTGTGAAAAGGAATAACTCTGATCCCTCATATCCCATTATGGGGTGAGCTCCTGTGCTCGGTTCATGTGGCCTGCACAACTCCTAGTCCTTCTGATCATTTTGCTGAACACACCTATTAGTTTACTCTTAATTACAATGATTAGTAAAATCATCAAAAAAGTGAGGGTTTTTCAGGTGTGGAGGGCCATAAATAAGGGGCAACCCAAAAAAGCTCGACATCCAGGAATTCTGCTGTGATGGGGTTCAGGTTAATTGAAGTGGAGAAAGGCTTGCGGCAGGTTAAAACAAACCAGATGGTATATCAGGTCGGCTCTTAAAATCTTGCTTTAAGCAGCTCTCTCCAGTTTTTCAATTGCTTTTTAACTGGTTTCTGACCTGTGGTATTGTACCTAATCTGTGGAAACAATCAATCATTACCCCTGTATCTAAGGTTTCTAGGCCAAGCTGTTTAAATGAATACAGACCAGTGGCACTTACCTCTATTCCAATGAAATACTTTGAACATTTGGTAAAAAACATTTTAATGACAGACACTTTTTGAAATGTGCAGCTCCCCTTCTTTGTTGTTTGCTGTGATTTATAGACCTCCTGTAATTAATGATATCTTCATTTCTGAATTCTCTGATCTCCTGGCTGATATTACCCTCTCCCATGACAAAGTGTTTATTGTTGGTGATTTTAACATTCACGTTTGTTGTCAATCGAAACCTTTTTATCACTATTGGACTCATTTGATTTTGTCCAGCATATTAATACACCAACTCACTCTCTCGGTCACACCCTTGGTCTCGTTCTTACACATGATATTTCAGTTAATAATAATGATTTATATGATGTTTCTTTTACTGATCACTTTTCTATAATGATGGATTTGAATATTATTGTTGATGTTCCTACTACTAGTTGTGCTCCATGCTGTTCTCGCTTTTTAAATTCTTCTATTATATCCGATTTTAAAGCCATATTCTCTAGTCTTGATGTACATGTCCAATATGATGGTATCGATGATTCTGTCTTAGAATTTAATTCTTCTTGTAAAACGGTTTTAGACTCAATTGCTCTGCTCACGATACGCTGTAATAAGGGAAGACCTGCTCCCTGGCTAAATGAAACTATGTGACCGCTACGCTGCGCTTCTGTCGAATTGCGGAATGGCGTTGGAAAAAAGATGGACTGATAGTTTCTAAACAGATTTTTAGGACTTCTCTATTAAACTTCCAGGTTGCAGTTAAGAAAGCTAAACAGGATATCTTTGCTGATTTATTATCCTGTCATTCTAAGAATCCTAGGGTCCTATTTAATTCAATTAATGCGGCCATTCACCCTCATTCTGTGACAGGATTAAATAGTACTGTTCTATCATGTGAGCAGTTTCTTTCATTCTTTGTCAGTAAAATTGATACAATCCGCTGTGGTATTGTTCAAACTGGCTATGAACTTCCTACTGTCTTGGAATCTTTTGATCTTGTCTCACTTTCACAGTTAAAAAGAACCATTGGCACCCTTAAACAAACTCTCAGTCCTCTTGATATTGTACCACCACGCCTCTTAGTGGAAGCCTTTGATGTTTTGGGCCCATCTTTACTCGTCATTATCAATGGTTCCATTAGTGCGGGGGTTGTGCCCTCATTTTTTAAACATGCTGAGGTGCGTCCCTGTCTAAAAAAGGCAGAATTAGCTCCTGGAGTTTTAGCCAGTTTTTGCCCAATTTCCCAAATGCCATTTCTGGCTAAAATATTAGAAAGAATTATTTACAATCAATTGGTTGATCACCTTAACTCCAATAATTTGTTTGAGATCTATCAATCTGGCATTAGGCATTATCATGGTGTTGAGACAGCCATCCTGCAAGTATTCAATGACATCTCTATTATTACTGACTCAGGTGGCGCTGCAGTCCTTGTCCTCCTTGACCTGTCCGCTGCCTTTGACACTTTGAGATATTGCTGTTGTGGTTTGAACATCTTGTTGGGCTTAAAGGGGCTGCTCTTAACTGGTTCAGGTCATATCTAACTGGTAGACACTTTTCAGTGACTTTAAATTCCTCTTTTTCGCCTACTGCTCCTCTCAAATGTGGTGTTCCTCAGGGATCCATTTTGGGTCCTATTTTATTTTCTACTAGTCATTTAGCCCGTTACAATAACGGGTGCTAGAACAGTAGTGCATAAACATTAGTAGGAACAGTCTATATTAAATGGCAAGGGACCTTGACCTCATTCTGTTTGTTGGTCGTATTTTTCTTTGTCTTTCAGCCTTTCTTTTGTTGATGTTTACTTGCTGAGCTGACCGTTCTTCGTGGGCTGCCGCCGTGTATTGTGTGTCTTTAATTTTCTGTGACAGTAATACTGTCTTGTACGTCCGCTGGCTTGTACGTCCGTAATATACCTTTAATTTTCTCTGGCGGTAGTACAGGCGTGCGTGTCAGTAATATGCCTTTAATTTTCTCTGACAGTAATACTGGCTTGTATGTGGCTGTAATATGCGTCACTGTATTGTGTACCTTTAATTTCCTTTTGCAGTAATACTGGTTTGTATTTCCGTAAAACGCCTGTGATTTTCTCTGACAGTAATATCGCGCATCGCACCGTGCCCCGCGCATGCGCACTTCGCCAGAAGACACACACACACGGACACCTGGACGCACACAGGGATTTTATTATTTGGCTGTAATATGCGTCACTGTATTGTGTACCTTTAATTTCCTCTCGCAGTAATACTGGTTTGTATTTCCATAAAACACCTGTAATTTTCTCTGACAGTAATATCGTGCATCGCACCGTGCCCCGCGCATGCACACTTCACCAGAAGACACACACACACGGACACCTGGACGCACACAGGGATTTTATTAACAAGGATATACCTTCACCCTATTGGAGATATTTTTAGGAAATTTAACATTTCTTTTCACTGCTATGCTGATGACACACAGGTTTATATTCCCGTCTGCAACTCTGCAATGAATCAACTGCCTTTTTCAACTAAGATCCTGGATGGCTAATAATTTTCTTGATCTGAATCAAAATAAAATGGAGGTGCTTATAGTGGGTTCATCAGCTAAAGCCCAAATTGGTCTTGGACTTCTCAGCTCTTTCTCTGTCTTTTGCAAACCTCAAGTCTGCAGTCTTGGTGTTATCTTTGACAGTAACCACTCTTTTGAGAAACAGATTAATTCTGTAGTCAAGAGTTGCTTTTTCCAGCTTTGTCTTTTAGGTAAGATCAAGCCTTTTTTATCATCTAGGGATCTTGAGAAAGCTACTCATGCTTTTCTCGCCTTGATTACTGCAACTCACTGTATTCTGGGATTAGAAAATCCCTGATACGCAGGTTACAGTTGGTCCAGAATGCTGCCACTTGCTTTCTGTTTGACGCAAGAAAGTCTGATTCTGTTTCTCCAATATTAGCTTCTTTACACGGGCTGCCTGTCAGTTTTTGAATTGATTTTAAAATCTTGCTGCTAGTTTTTAAATCTTTACATGGGCTTGCTCCTGCCTAGTTATCTGAATTGTGTGCTTTACACCAGCCATCTAGAGTGCTTAGATCTTCTGGTCAGTTGTCTCTTGTCCCTTGTACCAAGTGTAAAACTAAGGGGGACAGGCCTTTTGCAGCTGCTGCTCCTCACCTGTGGAACTCTTTACCTCATCACATAAAGGAGTCGTCTACAATTCAGAACAAGATTAAAGACTCATTTCTATTTACTTTCCATGACCTTCAGTAATACTGATGGTTTCCTCATTGTGATTATGTACTCTTACTTCTATTTTTTATTTATTTTATTTATTTATTTCTATTTATGTTATTTATGTTAATTGTATTTTTTTTTCTTCTTTTATTGTAAAGCACTTTGGCCACAGCATTCCTATGTTGTTTTAAATGTGCTATATAAATAAATTGACATTGACAACAATCAATTTGCTTACTGTGCAAACAGAAGTGTGGACAATGCTCTGCTTGTTATCTTACATCAAATCTACACCTTTCTTGATCAGCCTGGTTCATATGTCAGAGCACTATTTTTGGATTTTTCTTCAGCGTTCAATACCATACAGCCTCATATACTGATCAGGAAATTGAACAGTATGAATGTAAACCCATTTATTACACTATGGATTCAGGACTTTCTTTTAAATCGTTCACAGACAGTTAAAGTATAGGACACTTTTTCAATAGTCATTCATTCAAACACAGGAGAGGTGAAAAAGAGAGTGCAGGCAGGGTGGAATGGGTGGAGAAGAATGTCAGGAGTAATTTGTGACAGATACCAAGAGTGAAAGGGAAGGTCTACATGTGAATTTCCCATTGGGATTAATAAAGTATCTATCTATCTATCTATCTATCTATCTATCTATCTATCTATCTATCTATCTATCTATCTATCTATCTATCTATCTATCTATCTATCTATCTATCTATCTATCTATCTATCTATCTATCTATCTATCTATCTATCTATCTATCTATCTATCTATCTATCTATCTATCTACAGGACGGTAGTGAGACCAGCTATGTTATATGGGTTGGAGACGGTGGCACAGGAGACAGAGCTGGAGGTAGCAGAGTTAAAGATGCTAAGATTTGCGTTGAGTGTGACGAGGATGGACAGGATTAGAAATGATGACATTAGAGGGTCAGCTCAAGTTGGACGGTTGGGAGACAAAGTCAGAGAGGCGAGATTGCATTGGTTTGGACATGTGCAGAGGAGAGATGCTGGGTATATTGGGAGAAGGGTGCTAAGGATAGAGCTGCCAGGGAAGAGGAGAAGAGGAAGGCCTAAGAGAAGGTTTATGGATGTGGTGAGAGAGGACATGCAGATGATGGGTGTAACAGAACAAGATGCAGAGGACAGAAAGATATAGAAGAAGATGATCCGCTGTAGCAACCCCTAACGGGAGCAGCCGAAAGAAGAAGAAGATTCATTCAGACACAGGAAGTCCACAGGGGTGTGTCTTATCACCATTACTGCTGACTCTGTACACAAGTGACCTGAGACAGAACAATGACCACTGCTCCATTATCAAGCATGCTGATGACACCATGCTCATAGGAGGCATATCTGGGGAGGATGAAAGCCACTACTTAAATCAAGTGGACTGTATGGTAAACCGGTGCAATAAAAACTCTCTCACACTCTGGTTGTAAAAAAGACCAAAGAAATGATATTTGATTTTAAGAGACAGAAATCTGTATGTTCACCCATTGTAGTTCTGGGAGAGGAGGTAGAAATAGTGACTGAATATAAATACTTAGGAACTAACCTAGATAACAATCTTAACTGGAATATTAATACAAAAAAAATATTCTTTAAATGCAACCAGCGCTTATTTCTCCTCCATAAACTCAAACTATTTAAAGTAGACAAGGACCTCATGATGTCCTTTTATCGCAGTGTGATCCAGTCTGTGATCACTTTCAGTTTCATTGCTTGGTTTAATAGTCTGACAAACCAAAACTCAAAAAAGCTCCAGCAGATTACGAAGTATGCAGCTAAAGTTATTGGGGCTGATGTAGATGATGTGACTAGTGTGTGTCAAAGGGCAATGTTAATCCATCCATCCATCCATCCATTGTCTCCCGCTTATCCGAGGTCGGGTCGCGGGGGCAGCAGCTTGAGCAGAGATGCCCAGACTTCCCTCTCCCCGGCCACTTCTTCTAGCTCTTCCGGGAGAATCCCAAGGCGTTCCCAGGCCAGTCGAGAGACATAGTCCCTCCAGCGTGTCCTGGGTCTTCCCCGGGGCCTCCTCCCGGTTGGACGTGCCTGGAACACCTCACCAGGGAGGCGTCCAGGAGGCATCCTGATCAGATGCCTGAGCCACCTCATCTGACTCCTCTCGATGCGGAGGAGCAGCGGCTCTACTCTGAGCCCCTCCCGGATGACTGAGCTTCTCACCCTATCTTTAAGGGAAAGCCCAAACACCCTGCGGAGGAAACTCATTTCAGCCGCTTGTATTCGCGATCTCGTTCTTTCGGTCACTACCCATAGCTCATGACCATAGGTGAGGGTAGGAACATAGATCGACTGGTAAATTGAGAGCTTCGCCTTGCGGCTCAGCTCCTTTTTCACCACGACAGACCGATGCAACGCCCGCATTACTGCGGATGCCGCACCGATCCGCCTGTCGATCTCACGCTCCATTCTTCCCTCACTCGTGAACAAGACCCCGAGATACTTGAACTCCTCCACTTGGGGCAGGATCTCGCTACCAACCCTGAGAGGGCACTCCACCCTTTTCCGGTTGAGGACCATGGTCTCGGATTTGGAGGTGCTGATTCTCATCCCAGCCGCTTCACACTCGGCTGCGAACCGATCCAGAGAGAGCTGAAGATCACGGCCTGATGAAGCAAACAGGACAACATCATCTGCAAAAAGCAGTGACCCAATCCTGAGCCCACCAAACCGGACCCCCTCAACACCCTGGCTGCGCCTAGAAATTCTGTCCATAAAAGTTATGAACAGAATCAGTGACAAAGGGCAGCCCTGGCGGAGTCCAACTCTCACTGGAAATGGGTTCGACTTACTGCCGGCAATGCGGACCAAGCTCTGGCACTGATCGTACAGGGACTGAACAGCCCTTATCAGGGGGGCCGGTACCCCATACTCTCGGAGTACCCCCCACAGGATTCCCCGAGGGACACGGTCGAATGCCTTTTCTAAGTCCACAAAACACATGTAGACTGGTTGGGCAAACTCCCATGCACCCTCCAGGACCCTGCTAAGGGTATAGAGCTGGTCCACTGTTCCGCGACCAGGACGAAAACCACACTGTTCCTCCTGAATCCGAGGCTCGACTATCCGACGAACCCTCCTCTCCAGGACCCCTGAATAGACTTTTCCAGGGAGGCTGAGGAGTGTGATCCCTCTGTAGTTGGAACACACCCTCCGATCCCCCTTCTTAAAGAGGGGGACCACCACCCCGGTCTGCCAATCCAGAGGCACTGTCCCTGATGCCCATGCGATGTTGCAGAGGCGTGTCAGCCAAGACAGTCCTACAACATCCAGAGCCTTGAGGAACTCCGGGCGTATCTCATCCACCCCCGGGGCCCTGCCACCAAGGAGTTTTTTGACCACCTCGGTGACCTCAGTCCCAGAGATGGGGGAGCCCACCTCTGAGTCCCCAGGCTCTGCTTCCTCATTGGAAGGCATGTTAATGGGATTGAGGAGGTCTTCGAAGTATTCCCCCCACCGACCCACAGCGTCCCGAGTCGAGGTCAGCAGCGCACCATCCCCACCATATACAGTGTTGACACTGCACTGCTTCCTCTTCCTGAGACGCCGGATGGTGGACCAGAATCTCCTCGAAGCCGTCCGAAAGTCATTCTCCATGGCCTCCCCAAACTCCTCCCACGCCCGAGTTTTTGCCTCAGCAACCACCAAAGCCGCATTCCGCTTGGCCTGCCGGTACCTATCAGCTGCCTCCGGGGTCCCACAGGACAAAAGGGTCCTGTAGGACTCCTTCTTCAGCTTGACGGCATCCTTCACCGCCGGTGTCCACCAGCGGGTTCGGGGATTGCCGCCACGACAGGCACCGACCACCTTACGGCCACAGCTCCGGTCAGCTGCCTCAACAATAGAGGCACGGAACATGGCCCATTCGGACTCAATGTCCCCCACCTCCCTCGGGATGTGGTCGAAGTTCTGCCGGAGGTGGGAGTTGAAGCTACTTCTGACAGGGGGCTCTGCCAGACGTTCCCAGCAGACCCTCACAACACGTTTGGGCCTACCACGCCTGACCGGCATCCTCCCCCACCATCGAAGCCAACTCACCACCAGGTGGTGATCAGTTGACAGCTCCGCCCCTCTCTTCAGCCGAGTGTCCAAGACATGTGGCCGCAAGTCCGACGACACAACCACAAAGTCGATCATCGAACTGAGGCCTAGGGTGTCCTGGTGCCAAGTGCACATATGAACACCCCTATGCTTGAACATGGTGTTCGTTATGGACAATCCGTGACGAGCACAGAAGTCCAATAACAAAACACCGCTCGGGTTCAGATCAGGGGGGCCATTCCTCCCAATCACGCCCTTCCAGGTCTCACTGTCATTGCCCACGTGAGCATTGAAGTCTCCCAGCAGAACGAGGGAGTCCCCAGAAGGTATGCCCTCTAGCACCCCCTCCAGGGACTCCAAAAAGGGTGGGTACTCCGAACTGCTGTTCGGTGCATACGCACAAACAACAGTTAGGACCCGTCCCCCCACCCGAAGGCGAAGGGAGGCTACCCTCTCGTCCACCGGGGTAAACCCCAATGTACAGGCTCCAAGTTGGGGGGCAATAAGTATACCCACACCTGCTCGGCGCCTCTCACCGGGGGCAACTCCAGAGTGGTAGAGAGTCCAGCCCCTCTCAAGGAGATTGGTTCCAGAGTCCAAGCTGTGCGTCGAGGTGAGCCCGACTATATCTAGCCGGAACCTCTCAACTTCGCGCACTAGCTCAGGCTCCTTCCCCTTCAGAGAGGTGACATTCCACGTCCCAAGAGCCAGTTTCTGTAGCCGAGGATCGGACCGCCAAGGTCCCCGCCTTCGGCCACCACCCAACTCACACTGCACCCGACCTCCTTGGCCCCTCCCATAGGTGGTGAGCCCATGGGAAGGGGGACCCACGTTGCCTCTTCGGGCTGTGCCCGGCCGAGCCCCATGGGTGCAGGCCCGGCCACCAGGCGCTCGCCATCGAGCCCCACCTCCAGGCCTGGCTCCAGAGTGGGGCCCCGGTGACCCGCGTCCGGGCAAGGGAAAACGCCGTCCAAAATGGTTTTTCTTCATAGGAGGTTTGTTTAACCGCTCTTTGTCTCATCCCTCACCTAGGACCAGTTTGCCTTAGGTGGCCCTACCAGGGGCATAAAGCCCCGGACAACAGAGCTCCTAGGATCATTGGGACACGCAAACCCCTCCACCACGATAAGGTGACGGTTAAAGGAGGGGGGGTAATGTTAAAGAAAGTGGAAATCATCTCAACTGATGACAGACATCCATTACACGTAAAACTAAACTTCAGTAAATCAGGAAGGAGAGTCGCTTTGAAAACCCACACAAATCGCACCAGAAACTCCTTTCTTCCTTGTGCCATATGACTTTTCAATAAGAAATATCGGAGATAATGATTAAGGTTTTGATATATATCCTGTAACCTTTTTTGGTGTAAATATGCATTATCTAACTCCTTACCTTAACCTGTGTCTGTTATTAGATGCAACTGAGAAGGCAAATTTCATGTTTTCTTGTGTAAACATGACTAAATAAAGAAACCTTAAATCTTGCATAACTGGACATAAAGACGAGTCCAATGGCTTATCAAATGTGGGGTCTTTCTCATACTTTGAGTCAGGAAGTGCCAGACCATAAACAATAAAAAAAAAGAAGTGATTTCAAAGCATTCAGAAATACTTCTTATAAGCACAACAATTATTACAGTCTAAATTAAATTTCAACCTTAAAAAGACATTAAAAGGACATGTATCTTTCAAAATGGTGACTGATCTCAGAGGCCCCTTGGCACTCCTGAAATCCACCACTGGCTCTTTTGTTTTGCTGATGTTGAGTTGCAGGTTGTTGTCCTCCACAACCTCCCTGTACTCGGACTCATCTGTGTGATTAATGCAACCTGTGAAGGACGAGTCATCTGAAAATGTCTATAGATGGCAAGCGCTGCTGTTGTGCTGGAAGTCTGTTGTGTAGAGGCTGACGAGGAAGGAAGACAGGACGGCTCTCTGAGGTGCCAGTTCACTTAACCGGCAATGTCTTTGGACAGTGGGAGGAAACCTATATAGACACGGGAAGAACGTTCAAACTCCTGTATGGGATATGTCTCAAATAATAATAACAATAAAAAAATCATCAGAAATGAAGGAGGTGTAATTATTAGATTTGTTCTGGTAGAAGAAAATAACATCCTTTAATTTGAAAAAAATGAAATAACTCAATTTCTGGGCAATCCAAGTAGACATTTCTTTCCATAAGTTTCTTGAGACAGGAGAATGAAAAGAAAAAAAAAGGCAGTGAACATTTTCTGGTAATGAATTACAAAAGATGCAATTAATATCTATATCTAGAAACATTTTACTTCTAAGGACATTATCTGGGAAAATTTTATATTGGATTTCACATTAACTTTGCTAAAACAGGATCATTCTTAGCAATTAACCAAGCTTTCTGACAATTCTATGCTGCTGCTGGAGTATGTGAATTTCCCCTTCGGATTAATAAAGCATCTATCTATCTGTCTATCTATCTAATTAATTTTATCTTTAATAATGCCTTACTCATAAACTATACACTCTTGGATTTGATAAAGGGACATGCATCTGGATACATTTATTATTACATTTTTGTTTGGAGTGTCCATAAGATAGATCTGGAATACTTAGGAAGCTGAATGATAATACTTACTAAACATTAATACAGCAAGTTCACTGGAATAGCATTTAAAACTAAAACGAATTTCAAAAAAGATACAGAGAAACCATATGTTAATATAAATTTGTAATGTAAAATATTGTCATCAATGTCAAATAGGTACAAAATAAAAATAACATTATTATTATTCCAGGCAGCCAAAATGAAGATATATTTCATACAAAATACATTTATTCCAGATAGTAACTTTATTTGGTGAAAAAAATTAGAAAGAAAGAAAGAAAGAAAGAAAGAAAGAAAGAAAGAAACCGTAATTTTTCTGCTTTTAGCACTTTAGCCAAAAATTTTACAAAGAACCTGAATCTTTAAAACAGATTGACGAAAAATGAAGGAAGGATCGTTTCTACAAAAGTACATAGGATATAATGGCTCTGTGCAAAAATCACGAATTACTTTATTTGACAAAATCTTTACTTATACAATACAATACAATACAGTTTATTTTTGTATAGCCCAAAATCACACAGGAAGTGCCGCAATGGGCTTTAACAGGCCCTGCCTCTTGACAGCCCCCCAGCCTTGACTCTCTAAGAAGACAAGGAAAAACTCCCAAAAAAACCTTGTAGGGAAAAAATGGAAGAAACCTTGGGAAAGGCAGTTCAAAGAGAGACCCCTTTCCAGGTAGGTTGGGCGTGCAGTGGGTGTCCAAAGAAGGGGGTCAATACAATACAATGCAGTTCACAGAACAGAACAATTCCTCAATATAGTAAGAAATAAAAAATATAAATTTTAGAAGTACAGAGCAGAATTTAACAGTAGATGATATATCCTATGATAAGATTTGGATTTGTGTAGAGTCCTGGAGACCTCATCCTTCAAGCTGCCTCCCCCATTTGGCCATTCCACGGCTAAAATAGTGCTGGGCCAGCCAATCCGATGAAAGGACCCCTCTTTCCCACGATTCCTGCGATCCTCCATCTGGGATGACTTTTCCTTAGGCAGACAAAACAACTTGGCAGGTGGGCCATGGCACCAAGTGCCACATTTGAGTACCGAGAAGAAAAACAGAATAAGTGAGGGTTAGTATACAATTATAACTGTCAAGTTACTTATGTTTAAGTGCTAATGACTAACAACAGAGATGCAGTCTGTACAGTTAATCAGCAGCTCTAGTCAGGATATGCTAAACTGAAGTAGTGAGTCTTCAGCCGGGATTTAAAAGCTGAGACCGAATGGGCATCTCTTATAGTAGCAGGCAGACCATTCCACAGTTTAGAGGCCCTGTAACTAAAAGCTCGACCTCCCATTGTTATTTTATTAATCCTTGGAATCATAAGCAGACCGGCATCTTGAGATCTTAATGTGCGCTCAGGTTTGTAAGTCATGATAAGTTCAGACAAGTAAGCCGGACCTCGACCATTTAATGCTTTATATGTTAAAAGAAGGATTTTGAAATCTGCCCTAAACTTAACCGGGAGCCATTGTAAGGATTTAAGAACTGGAGTTATGTGTTCGTATTTTCTTGTTCTTGTAATAATTCTCGCAGCCGCATTTTGGATTAACTGGAGGCTGTATAAAGAACAGTTTGAACATCCAGTGAACACCGCATTGCAGTAGTCAATCCTACTAGAGATAAATGCATGAATTAGTTTCTCAGAATCCTGTTTATTTAAAAAGCGCCTTAATTTCCTAACATTTTTAAGATGGAAGAAACATGTTTTGGACAACTTTGTAATATGTGCTTTAAATGACATGCTAGAGTCAAAGATAACTCCTAGATTGCGGGCTGATTCAGTAAAATTGACTGGGATTCCCACTGAGTTAAAGGATGACAAAATATTGTTGTGATCAGCATCATTCCCTCCAACAATTAACATCTCTGTTTTATCTGTATTTAAAGACAAGTAGTTCTTATTCATCCACTCCTTTAATTCACTAACACAACTAATTAAAGACAACATTGGAGAAACTTCATTTGATTTAAATGAAAGGTATAACTGGGTGTCATCTGCATACGAGTGAAAATTAACATTATGTTTCCTAATGAGAGATCCCAGTGGAAGCATGTACAGTGAAAACAGTAAAGGTCCCAGTACTGAGCCCTGCGGGACACCATATTGAACTTCTGTGTATAATGATGGAGTACTGTCAGCACATTTCTGTACATATTGGAATCGATTTGATAAGTAAGAACTAAACCAAGCGAGCACGGTGCCTGTAAACCCAACATCATTTTCTAGCCTGTGCAGTAAAATAGAATGGTCGATGGTGTCAAATGCTGCACTTAAGTCCAACAACATAATTACAGTGGATTATACAATACTCATCACCAATATGTAAAAGTGGAAAGAAGAATTTCGTGTTTTTAATCATCGGAATAAAAGAAGCTGGAATACTCTTAATATGCTTACGAATTGCTGGGCAAACTTTGTTCTTCAAGTACTGTGATGTTTTGCGTCGCGTCGTTCTTTAACTCCACCCCCTTCCTTTTGTTTTACCACGCCCTCCTCTCAAAGAGCTGCTACCGTAAACTGAAGCTCTCTGCTGAAGACGTCAATAAGAGGGCGTGACTAATCGAGACTGATGGAAGGGTCACAAAAGTTCGTTTTTTGGCGCGAGCTGCAGCCGCTCAGGAAGAGAACAAGCGGCGGAGTTGTGTCAGTGGCGTTTGGAGTTTACAAAACAACAAGAAACATTTCTTTATCCCGGCTTGGGCAATGGCTTGTGCTTACCGACTCTACTCTCCCCTCATTTCGGTTTTCTATTTAATCTGAAAAGCCGGAAGTATGCTGTAGTTATGTTTGCCAGGCAGATTCTTTAAATTCCATTTCTGGCTGCGGTAGAGGTAAGAAACTTAGTTCATTCTTTTCTCCCGATTGATAACAACGCAGATTGCTATGAAAAGCAGTCGATTATAACTGCACGCTTGCCTGGAGTGGTTTTTTAATTTTTTGCGCATGCCATTATGTCACCTGAAAGTGTCGATTAAAGACAAACGTAGAGTTTTACAGTTTTAATCTTCCCGTGTATACAGACGAGGAGGAGGCCCCTCCCCTCCATCTTGGTGTCGTCGTGTCGTGTCTGTCGTGTCGTGTCGTATGTTTGAACTGGCTAATTTTAAGTGCAGCCTCACCAGATGGCCATTGGGGTTTGACAGCTGCAGTAGCCCGAGCTGGAATTCACAAAAAATGTTTTATCGGTAGATTGTTCGAAATTGTAATTTGGTCTGATAGCATTCCTTTTCACCTGCAGCTCCTTATTGATATCCGATAACAGTATATCCAGGACGGGTGTTTGGATTGTGGGGCGCCGGGTGTCACTTTTTCCTAGTCCGAGGGAGGGCTGCTTAACACGACTTCGGACGTTTGGTTCGAGCGAACCGGTTCCACTGGTGGCCGCCGCTTTCACATTCACACTGAAGTGGTGTGACTGGAGCTTCCAGGGCTATGGAAAACCCTCTTAACCACACTCGATTTTTCGGTTTTGGCTGGCTTGGACAGTCGTAGTTGTGGGGTTTGGCCGGGAATGTTAGTATTACCTGTCATTCACAGATTTTTGACAATAAAAACTCAAGTAGGACAATTTTATGGGACGATAGTTAGGAAAGCAATGACCCTTCAGAAGAAGAAAGATACACGTTTAAGGTAAATATTTAATGGGGGCGGTGGCGAGGGGTTATCGGCGCTGCTGGTATGGAGACCTGGGTTCAGTGTAAAGTTTGCATGTTCATGTGTGTATAGGTTGTGGGTTTGCCCCCACAGTCCAAAGACCTTCAGGTTAGGAGGACTGGCGAAGCTAAATTGTCCAACGTGTGTCATTTTGTGATGTACTGGCATCCTGACTGGGGACTGTTCCTGCCTAACCCCCAGTGCTTGCTGGGATAGGCTCTAGTTTCCCCTTGACCCTGCTCAGGATAAGCTGGTTTGGAAAGTTTAGACAGATATTTAAGAAGGTCAGTAACTCTTTGGTGTGACTCAATGTCCATGACACCTTACTAAAAAATAGACCTACTATGTGGTTAGAAAGAGAGCAACAAATAAATTGAAAATAAAGTTTAAAAGTTATTATCAAGATAAAAGGTTAAATACAGAATGCCACTGAAAAGGGAAGAGTAAGTAACATGTGGCGAAAGGGAAGGAACGGATGAAGTTAGTGCAGATGAAAGGAGAAAAGGTATAGGAAAAAGCTGCCATTAGAGAAGATGGAGGGAGACATTTAAAAAAAGCTTGTTGGTCATTAGGGCCTGGAGAAATCTGTGAACTCAGGCTGAGTATGAGCTTAGATTCTTTTGTTTGAAAAGGGTCTTTAAAGCCCTGTGAAAGAGCACAAATGGAGAGATCAGTATGGCTGTGATCAAGGGATGTGAAGTGTCCTGCAGAATGCTTTGTAAGGCCTCAGACATTCTGCCTGAAATTGTCAGCTAGCCGTCACCTATGTTGATGGCTGGACTCTACCTAGAAGAAATGCAGCAGATAAGATTTTTAGACTTGCAGGGGGCCCCTTCTTTGATACTGAGTTTACCAGAGGAGCCACATACAATGACGTCACCAATGACACACTTGTATACACTCCGGTATCGTTCTGTTACTGGTGCAAAAGCTGGTGTCCGTACAGACGTCAAAATGTTAGTAACAATGCAACACTGTCATAGACACAAGACAAGGTCTCGTCCTGGAATGGATGACAGTCGAGCACAGGATATGCTTTCACAGCAAGCCAGCTTATCGATGGCTATCGAGCTAGTGGCATTATTGAAAGGAATCTTCTCAGTATCCGTTAACAATATTATGGTTAAACAGTGCCTCACGATACAAGGCATTGGTGAAAAACTAGCAATTCTTTGCACTTGGTGGCAAAGATGGGTACTGCCCAGGGTGTGGTGAAATTGCTAATTAACTGGAACAAATGAAAGGAGATGGGCTAAATGAGACCAAAAATGAAGTAAAAAAACTAAAACAGTTTTAAAAAGACATGGTGGTTCTCGAGGCCTGGCTAATCCATCCTTGTTCTTTTTATTTAACTAGAGGAAAATTTTTGCACGTGCGTTAGAATGTTAAAGCTAATGGGTGCTGTAGTCTATCCACATGGAGTTTCCAGAAGGACCGTTTTGTGTCTTTTGGGGCCTGATAATGTATTTTGTGGGCGGAATGGTGAGTAGAAACTGTAGCAATTATCAAAGAGCAAATTCGGGGCAATGAAAGCCATTTATGCAGTGAATTGCACTGAGCTGCACCCGGAAATGAGCTTTACGAATTTGTTTGGTGTAAATTTACACATTAAAAAAAAAAAAAGCCAGGAAAGAGTGGCAGGAAATTTTAACATATGACTAGAGGCTATTCAGTTCAACAAGCTTGTTAGATTAAACAACAGATAAAAGACCCTCCTGCCCCCACTGTCTGAAGCTTTGTGGCATGAGGGCCAAACATATAACCCTGAGGGAGCATTATCTTTATTTTGGAGTGAGAGAAAGAAGGTTTCCCAATATTTTCTTCAAGAAGAAGCATAAAAATGGCCCTTGTTCTGTAATCTTGAGAGATGTGGGCTGCAGTCTTCAGGACAGACCTGGGGCCTCATGTATAAACGGTGCATGCTCAAATTGCAATGTATAAAACCTAAACTTGGCGTAAAGCCGCGCACATTTTTATGGTAGCTAAATGCTTGGCGTACGCAAGTTCTCCGCTTGGTTTTGCAAACTGGCGGCACCCACCGTCAAAGCAGTGCTACTGTTCCAGTATGGTTTCCCTTTCTTTTTTAGATCCACATCCCTGACGCGGCTTTATAAATACACTGAAATTAACCGCATATTGTTTATTTGTTTAATGCATCTGATTGTAATTAACCTGTAACAATAGAATGGTCCACAGAATAGTCAAACTATTCTAAGTACCATAATTGCTTTAGCGTTGTTACTCTCACTGCACCTTCTTCTTCTTCTTCTTTCGGCTGCTCCCGTTAGGGGTTGTCACAGTGGATCATCTTTTTCCATATTACCACTCGGAGTATTTTTATCATTGTATCTAAGTGGGGAATCACAGATCTACAGCAGCTGATTGGTTAGAGAATTATCGATATACAGCATCAAGCACACGCTGCCTCAGCCATGCTGCCTATTTGAACTGCTCTCATACGGCAAACGCTTCAGAGCTTTTCCTGTACGGACCTCGCAGTTCAGAAACAGTTTCATCCCAAGAACTCTAAATGCACTCAGTCCATCAAGTGCTCCTTGTAGAACTGTTTGTACTTATAAGTACAATTACCTCATTGTAAACTTGCGATACAGTTATAATATTGCACAACTTGAGCCACTTTATAAAGCGCGTATTTACATATGATGACGATATCATTTTTAAGATGAAATGCAGCAAAATATGTTTATTATATTGTACAGATAAAACTTTAACTTCATTTAAATAATCTGTATTGTTAATAATTAAACATGTGAGGACATGGTGCCACAGTGCTAGCGAGGAGCTGGTGCTCCGTTCACGGATTGTTCCTGCCTCGCGCTGTATTCTTGCTGGTGCTGACGTGACACTGGAAGGATAGATGGACAGAATAATTAAACATGTACTACGAAGATATTTCAATGTTCCTTAAAAGTTTTGAAGAATCGGCGTTCTAAGCTTATAGATAGCTTAACGTCTATTACAGAGATGATTGTGTGGCGATTGGGTATTTGGAGAAAGAAAACTAAGGACAGGAATTGGGGGTTAGTACGTTTGAAAGAGACAGTACTGCTGAAATAAATTATTTCATCGAAGGTTGCGCACGGCGCAGCAAGCATCTTGCGTGAGGCAGGAACAATCACTGCACCACCGTGTTCCCATGTTTAATACATGCTTTAATCCCTATTATCATGAAAATGATATCAAGTATACATTTCAGTATTTTAATTATTCAGAGAGCTGTAATATCATGAATGTAATGGATTCTGTGTCCTGTCGGTGGAAGGGAAAGCCCGTTTAAGAAGCACATAGTGATTCACACACACAGAGCACACAGAAGATCAAATACAAAACAAAGCATTTAACGTACCACATTAGTTACAATGAGATTTGAGAAACTAGTAAATTAAACGATTTTAAGTTGAAGTTTATGATGTTCTACTTTAATGATTATTTTAAAGACAAAATAAACTGTGATTAAAATGGAAATTTCAAGATTACAGTTGACATTTCGAGCTTTTTTCATACTGTGTACCAATTTTTTTTTTTTTTTTTTTTTTCCCTCTGTACCCTAATAAGCTTTCATATGACACTCGGATGGTGAGCTACAACTTGCCTTTTCACGGCGACTTTGATATCTGACAACTTCTTTTTTTATTTCGGGTACTGTGCGACTTTGTGAACTTGAACTTTTGAGTTTCTCCATCACTCAATGTCCCTCAATCAACTTCCTTTTGTTGTTTATACCACTGTTTAAACCAACAAATAGTACGTTTTTCTTTGCCTCCACTTAGTATTCGCTGAAATTCTTCTATTTCTCCCATGTTTTTGCCATTGTCTTTTCACAGAATGCTGAGCTTGAGGGCTATTTATATTGATTTGCATATTCAAAGAGGTATAATTCTGGGAGGAGATGGGGCGGGACAGCAGGCACGTGCACGTGCGTTACTTTTCACGCTGACCGGGATTTATGTACTAGAAGAATGTGGAAGTTGGTGAATGCACAGATTTGTGCATCTGGATTTTTTTGTGCATATGCACATTTCCGCTTTTGTCCTTACGCCATGTTTTAGTGTGAATTCTACACACAGCATTATGCATGAGGCACCTGGTGATCTGCCATCTTTAGACTGAAAGTGGTCTTCATTCCCTGTGAGTGGAGCGAGTCCTCTTCACCAGTGTATTTGAGTTTGGTTTCTGACAAGGTACAAAAATGTCGGAGTTGTGCTTGATTGTATTGTACGAGAATCAACCCGTCGGAGCCAAGGAGCTTCTTCTATGCATAACATGTTGATATTTGCAGCGTGAATTATGCAATTTTCTATTTTTCCCCATGGATTATGAATTGGCCGTCTTTGCCGCTGGTCAGGCCCCAGGTACAGACTGGCCTGTCTCTGTGATGATGTGAGACAGAAAGGGAATGGCACCCTGAGTGATTTCCAACCAGTGACATTTGGAAATAGAAAGTTTTATTATAAACGTCAGCTGTCCTGCACAGTCCCTTTCCTCCTTCCTCTGTCTATTCAGGACCATTTGGCCGTCACACCACTCGAATTGCAGATGGGTTATAACCTCAGGTTATAAGTTTTCAAGGATTACTCATAGTGATAGCTGCAAGTGTTAATTTTATATATATCGTCTGATATTTTATTTAATGCATGTGTTGAACTGATTATCTTTCATTGGTATTGTACCACTGACAGAAGTCTGTAGGGAATGTTCAAGTAAGAACCTTCTTGTACTGTGTACGAAAGACGGGTGCATACAAATGTGGGCACATTAGAGGACTGTTGTAGTAAAATGCTAATACGTGAGAACTTCACCACATGTTCAAACTTGTTTGTTCTGATCGTACGTGTATGCTTTAGCATCAAATGATCTGTTTTTTATTTTCTCCTATACATAGTATAGAGAAAGTATAGGAATTGTGAAAATATTCGACCTCGAGATTTTGATGAATCTTAACGTTTTAGGCCTTCCTGAGTCTGAAAATACAATTTTTTGGAAATGATGTCTGTCTGTTTTTAAACACGATAATTCGAAAGCTTTGCCCTCCTTGGTCAGTGAGATTTTGTACAACTGCTTTATATCAAAAATAAGCAATCCTGTCAACTTTTCGGGCACTTCCGGCAACCGGACATGGTACTTTAACTGAATACTTTTGTGAATTTTCAAGTAAACTATGGTTATAATTACAGATAGGTGATTCAAATTTGGTTTAGATATATAAAACTAGCTGTGTAAGCCTGTGCTGTAAAAAGCCTGGGGTCCTGGAAACTATTGAAATCGTCACAAAATAAACTGAAATGCAGAGATGTCGGGTAATTGAAAGGAACTACTCTGGGCGTCTCCCTCCTAGGAGGATTAGTTTTGCCAACATGTTTGCCTCGCTTGTGCATTAGCAGCAGGAGGAAAAGTAAAACGGATACCGTTTTGCCGATGTTAGCGGCTAAGCGACTGTCTTTCTTCGGAGGTTTTGTTTTGCCGATGTGTTTGCCTCGCTTGTGTTATTAGCGGCTAAGCGAGTTTCTGTTTCCTAGGTGGCGGAACCCTTACCCCGACTCTACCTCTCACTTCCAGGACGGACGGACAGAAACACACTTCAGTGTGTAGATGTTTATATATAAGATGACTAGCAAAATACCCGTGCTTCGCAGCGGAGAAGTAGTGTGTTAAAGAGGTTATGAAAAAGAAAAGGAAACATTTTAAAAATAACGTAACATGATTGTCAATGTAATTGTGTTGTCATTGTTATGAGTGTTGCTATACACACACACACACATAAACATATATATACATATCTACATATATATATATATATATATATATATATATATATATATATATATATATATATATATATATATATATATACACATCCACATCCATATATATATATATATATATACACACATACATACACACACACATATACATATATACATATACACATACATACATACACATACACACACACATACATATATATATATATATAATATACACACACAGACACATATATATACATATATATTTACATATCTACATATATACACATATATATATATATATATATATATATCTAGACATACATATAAAAATACATTGACACACATACATATCTACATATATATATGTAATTGTGTTGTCACTGTTATGAGTGTTGCTGTCATATATATATATATATATAATATACACACACACACATAAACATATATATACATATACAGTAATCCCTCGCTATATTGCGCTTCGCCTTTCGCGGCTTCACTCTATCGCGGATTTTATATGTAAGCATATTTAAATATATATTGCAGATTTTTTGCTGGTTCGCGGATTTCTGCGGACAATGGGTCTTTTAATTTCTGGTACATGCTTCCTCAGTTGGTTTGCCCAGTTGATTTCATACAAGGGACGCTATTGGCAGATGGCTGAGAAGCTACCCAACTTACTTTTCTCTCTCTCTCTCGCGCTGACTCTCTCTGATCCTGACGTAGGGGGTGTGAGCAGGGGGGCTGTTCGCACACCTAGACTATACGGACGCTCGTCTAAAAATGCTGAAAGATTATCTTCATGTTGCTACCTTCTGTGTGCAGCTGCTTCGTGAAGCGACATGCTGCAAGGTGCTTCGCATACTTAAAAGCTCAAAGGGCATGTATTGATTTTTCTCTGTCTCTCTCTCTCTCTCTCTCTCCCTGCTCCTGACGGAGGGGGTGTGAGCTGCCTCCTTCAACAGCTTTGTGCCGCGGTGCTTCGCATACTTAAAAGCCAAACAGCCCTATTGATTTGTTTGCTTCACTCCTTTGAAGAGGAAGATATGTTTGCATTCTTTTAATTGTGAGACGGAACTGTCATCTCTGTCTTGTCATGGAGCACAGTTTAAACTTTTGAAAAAGAGACAAATGTTTGTTTGCAGTGTTTGAATAACGTTCCTGTCTCTCTACAACCTCCTGTGTTTCTGCGCAAATCTGTGACCCAAGCATGACAATATAAAAATAACCATATAAACATATGATTTCTACTTCGCGGATTTTCTTATTTCGCGGGTGGCTCTGGAACGCAACCCCCGCGATGGAGGAGGGATTACTGTACATATATACATATATATACATATGTACATATACACATATACACATATACACATCTACATATATATACACATACATACATACACATACATATATATATACACACATACATACATACATACATACATACACACACACACATATATATATATATATATATATATATATATATATATATATATATATTTATATATCTACATATATATATATATATATTTATATATCTACATATATATATATATATATTTATATATCTACATATATATATATATATATATTTATATATCTACATATATATACACATATATATATATATATCTACATATATATACACATATATATATACATATCTACATATATATACACATATATATATATACATATCTACATATATATATACACATCTACACATATATACACATATATATATACATATCTACATATATCTAGACATACGTATATACATACATACATTGACATATATATATATATATATATATATATATATATATATATCTATCAAATCAGTGTCAACCTTTTGTAGGGTCTGTCCCCGAGACTTATTAATTGTCATTGCGAAGCAGAGCCTTAGTGGAAATTGGAGGCGTTTGAATTGAAATGGGAGATCAGAGGGTATAACGGGGATGCGAGGAATAAAAACTCTCTCCCCTGAGCCACCGCCAGTAAAAATAGTTGCCTGAATGAGGTTCTTTTGCAGACACGTGACCTGAAGTCTCGTGCCATCACAAAGTTTCAGTGGCTGTACGGAAATCCACAATCGGATTGTGGATTGTTTTCATACCTTATCAATTGTGTAATGTGTTTTTTGAACAGGTTTGATTCATTGAAGTGATCACTCCTGCTGCGTTCAGTCACTTCACGTGAGCCGCTCTCTTGTGTGATGTTGCGATGTCCACGGGTTTATTTAATGTTAGCTAAGACCCGGCAGTTAAAAGTTTCTCGCTACAGCAATTTTAACTCTGTCACAAAGAGATCCAAACTGTCGTTTATACCTCGTGTCTTCTCATTAAACTTGTATGTCGCGAATATGGCATTGCAAACGGCAGCGGGTCAGTTCACGTGCTTTCATGGGAGGCGTGATGACGCGATATATTTTGATATATATCAAAATACCCGCGCTTCGCAGCGGCGAAGTACTGCTTTAAAATTTTTATTAAGAAGAAAAGTAAACCTTTTTAAACTGAGGGAAAATGAATCAATAATTATTTCTTAAGGATCTCTTTGTATACCACATTGTCAGTTCGCCCTTCCGGTTGTAATATGACCAAGCTGTGTGCTGAGCTTACTCTTGAGTATGAAATCTAACGTGGTTTGTGCCCTTCAGAATGAAAACAGTTTGCATTCACCTTTTTAATAAAAGGCGAGCTTTTAAGCCTGAGAAATCACCCCGTAAATGCACACGTTTAATTGCACGTGTTAATATGTATGCTTACACAGTATTAAAAGACACTCAACAACGTCATTTACCTTTGTTCCCGCGTTTGATAAAAGGCGAGCTTTTAAGCCTGAGAAATCACCCCGTAAATGCACACGTTTAATTGCACATGTGTTAATATGTATGTTTACACAGTATTAAAAGACACTCAAAAATTAACGTCATTTACCTTCGTTCCCGCGTTTGACTCGTGCTGTAAATCTCTTCCTTGTTTTTAGTTCACGTGATTACGTAGGAGGCGTGATGACGCGATATGTGACTCCGCCTCCTCCATTAGAGTATATGGACAAAAAACAGGTTCCAGTTAAGACCATTACGCGTAGAATTTCGAAATGAAACCTGCCTAACTTTTGTAAGTAAGCTATAAGGAATGAGACTGCCAAATTTCAGCCTTCTATCTACACGGAAAGTTGGAGAATTAGTGATGAGTGAGTCAGTCAGTCAGTCAGTGAGTCAGTGAGGGCTTTGCCTTTTATTAGTATAGATAAAAAGCAAACAGATATGAAATTTGAGAAAAATGACTCAACCGGAAGTTATTTTATTTAAACAACCATCCAAATTTTTTGTATTATGAAAATATAAATGTGTACACGATATTAAAAACTGTATTCAATATAACACATATTCTTTCAATAACTATTGTTAATTTTTATTTTAATTTATACATCATCAGTTTAATAATAACGTGTAAAAATTGAACATGCCATGTAAATATAAAGATGTGATGGGAACAATAAGCTGCTACGTCCCCGTCGTGTTCCTGGTAATACGTTTAATTTAGATTTTTTTTTCCTTCCCACCATCATTATCATAATTAAATGTCGCTAAATGCAGTTTTTCCTAGAGCAATGTATTGCAACAAATATTATATAATACTAAAACTTTTTCTGTGTTTTTAGGTGACTATAACTCTTTTTACTTTGCACGTAATCGAGGTAATGCATGTGTAATCGTGAAAAAATTCCACTACCGT